>NC_056735.1:939440999-939740999 GCF_019279795.1 Protopterus annectens
TATTCAAACTGGAAATGTGGAAATATAATTATCTTGAATAGGCCTTCCGTACCGATACCATAAAAACTTTAAAGAAAATGAAACAGCCTAAAACGGAATAGTTAACTATAAGAGTCTAGGGCCATCTAATTATAAAACAGGATGTTTCTGCTCCTTTTAAACCATCTAAACTCTTTATTGAACATTACACTTACAAATTATGTGGATTGTCGCAGCCAATTTCACTGCCTACTAGGAATGATAAACATTCAAGACCATCACAAATGATTCTCTGGCCAATAAGAAACAGAACCTTAAACGTTACCTGCCTAGAAATTATGCCTGACTGCTTAAATTATTATTGCCATGTCTTTGCCATCTAGGAAGTCATTATCAGCAGAGAAAATATTAAAATTCCAATACAGTAGCATTCCATGAACATTAATTCACTGCTGTCGCACATTTGATTCTGCAAAATTCGGATTGTTGCTAAAAGGGATGAGGTCTGCTGTTCCAAGCATATAATAAAGATCACCAACAAAAGTAAAAGAGATGAAGTGGAACAACATGCTAACATCCATTGTTGCTAATGTATGTCTCTCTTTCATGAACACATTTTTAGGTATGCTAAATGCTATAACTCCAGTGAGAAAAGTAAGAATCAAACCAGTGATACACCTATGGACTGTACATAAAAACAGATAATGACATAATGTAACAAGCAAAGGAATTCCGCTGCCCTTATTTGTCTGCTGTGTGACTTTGAGCATGTCCCTAAGCCAGACTGTGCTTGGTGAGAAGTGAGAATTTGGACTAGGCTCTTGGCATACCTAACAGAGTCAAAATATCTTTAGCAAAATTACACGACCAGTTGCGATAACTAGAATTTTGCATCGGTAATCATTTAACCTGAACAAAACAATTAACTTCAGATAAGTTTTGATTACCCAGACTAGAAACTGCTACCCTATCTCTCTCTATGTTTCAAACTGTTAAGGGACTGATTGATCATTTTAACCAGTCACAAAATTGGAGTTTTCATACAGCCTTGTACAGTTAAGCAGGAAGTAGATCTAAAATGTGCTTTGTAATAGGCTCTGTTGGCTGTATGTTTCCTCTGAATGCCCACCTTTTTAATTTTCTTTTCCTGGCTTCATTAACAGGACTGATAAGAAACATAATAGAATCTGGAAAATGAGAATAATTTGGAGATCCTACTCTAGTCCGTCTGACATGCAAAGGTGCTTTGTGTTAGTACACAATCTGTCAGCAGAGCTGTTTGTGAATTTGAATTTGTTAGAATCTGCCCTGCTTCAGTTAGTTTTATCAATTTGACTTATTTCAGAGTTAATTGCCTGAACACTTTTAACAGTTTGACCATTGTCAGTGTTAGTAGAATGGTCACTGACAACTTGGGTTTACTTATTATTTATTTATTGATTTTACATTTTTTTTACTGGTAAAGTCCAACTGGACACAGGTCCTTTTTTAGCAATGCTCAGGGAGAAAAGTTCCACACTTACAGCAGAACAATTGTACAGAATTTCAAAACATTACACCAGAGAAGTAACACATGGATACAGAGCAATACATACAGTGAGTTCTTAATGCATCAACTTTACACGTACAGACTAAGGTCAATACACATTTCTGATACCAGTAGATACTAATATTTCTATTTACTACAACAATTTATGTATGTGAAAAACTATAGAGAGATAACACAGGTAAATAATACGGGTCTATATTAGAACACCGAAAGGGAGAAATATCATACGCTCACATGAGCGAATCTGCAGGAACTCAATGTTTTTTTTTTTTTTGATTGCAGTATAGTGAAGATCAGAATATTTGTCCTTTCTTCACTGTAGTGTGATCTCGGAGTTGGAATATATATTTAACGGGGGTGTGGGCGATGTCGAGTTACTGTATTTTTGCTCATGTGAGCGTTCAATATTTCTCCCTTTCGGTGTTCTAATATAGACCTGATAATACTATATTACCAGGGAGAGTTAATAGTAAAGAGATAATAGATTGGTTACTAACTGAAAAAAGTTGCAGGAAGTTTTGGAGAAAGAGACTGAGTCAGACTAATTATTGTGAAGGAAAGGATGGGTTGAGAAGATAAGGAGAATAAGGAAGAGAGGATAGAGGAGTTGGCGAGGGGGCTTAAGACATCTTTGTTTAAAGCAACACTTCTTTCAAGGTTATTAGAAGCACCATAATGTGAAACATCATTAATTGCAACTAAATCAGTTTGACAATCAGTTCTTTTGAGTCAGCTGACATATTTATTGACTCATGTAAGGCTGTATGAGAGGCAGAGTCAGCAAATAGAGCTGCACTGTTATTTAATTCTAATATTCTACAACTGACAAATACAACACACAGGCCTTAAGATTTGGTCAAGTAGTGTGCTTTTTAAAGACAGATTTGTGACAAACCATACAGAGCAATACTGCATTCGTACTGCATATCACACTTTATTTATAGCCCAGTCTGACATTTCATTCAATGGAATCAATCCTTGTAGGACTCATTGTAGTAACAAAGTTGAAATGGTTTTGTCCTTAACCACTTTGGTTATAATTCATCAAAAGTGCGTCATGCAAATGTCTATAGTATATATAAGTAAACAGAAACACTTACAGGTGTTAACCATTTTCATTTATGCCAAATTGGCCCTAGGTGTGAGTCTGTGCATGTGTGTGCCTTCTGTGGAAGGTTGGGCGCCAGGCTGGCAACTCGACACTGTAAAACTCCACTGCCAATCATGAGCGGACAGATGATCCGCTGTGGCGACCCCTAACCGGGAAAAGCCGAAAGAAGAAGATGAAGAGGAAGTTATAAAAATGTAGTATTGACACTCTTCTCAAGTCTTCTTACCAGATTATACTAAATTGGTGCAGGACTTGCAATTTTTAATCATAAGTCTATTAGTGGCAGATTTCTCCACAAATGAAGCCTTAAAGGGGAGAGGCTGTTTTAACCTGAGGGTTGCTATAATTATGGTTTCTTAGAATCATAGTGTGGTACAGGAGCCCTAGCTTGAATCTAGTGCAGTGTATTAGTTTCTTGGACAGCCTATTGGTGCTTTTGGCCAGTCTACACCAAAACTGCTTGGTGACTTTTACTATCCCATTTTCAGAAGGTAATTCTATGAGACAGAGCATTTGGAGATATTTGCTGCAAAACAGCTTTACATAACTTTTCCTTTCATGACTGAAGGTCAAAGTCAAAGTAAACCTCACTGTCATTCAGAAATCACACAAGTGCAAAAACTGAACGAAATTCTGTGTCTCCAGACTCAATGTGCAGACAACATATAGACTATTTTCACAGACATTTACACATATAACACCTAGCTATTACATTATGGACATGCAGGCAGACAGACTAAAATTGCACATAATTAGAAACACATTTTAACACATTTTGAACTGAACACTTACTTGCATACAACTTTAGTATTGCACAGGCACTTGGTTAAGACACTGCATTGATTCTTGCACAGAAAGAGACATTTGGGTATTGCATTGTGAACATTAGAATATTACACTATGGACCTTAGAGTTTGGTCACTAATATGAAAACACTGGATCTTTAAGGAAACTCAAATCCCATTGCTATTGGTTTTATAATACTCAGTGTCTATGTTTTTCCATTTAAAATTGATGTGTATGACTACAGCAAAATGAACTTTGCAGATCTTAAACATAATATTGATTGAAATTACTTGACTGATTAGTGTTCAGACAGCAGTCTTGATTAATAAATAATTTCCTGTCTCTTCCTAGACCTTTCCAAAGCTTTCAATACAGTCTCTCTCACCATTTACTGCTATCTAAACTTGCTAGCCTCAACCTATCTTCCACCTCCCTTGCCTCGTTCTCTAGCTACCTCTCCTGTAAGCAGCAATCTGTCAAACGGCTCTCATCCTTCTCTCCATTCCTTCCTGTCCCAACTGGAGTACCACAAGGTTCCATCGTGGGTCCCCTTCTGTTTAATGTCTTCAGTAAGGATCTTTATACATCTTGTAAACAATCCTCCCTCATCCAATATGCAGATGACTCAACTGTCATCTCCATCTCGAACAATATCTCTAAACTCCATACCCTAAGTCAAGATGCCTTTCTATCTACTGAACAGTGGTTGTCTGATAATGTCCTTATCCTTAACCCTAAGAAGACCCAACTCTTACTCTTTCTTCCCCGTTCTCTTACTCACCATATATCCACCCTTGCTATTATATCCTCTAACAATACAATAATCCAACCCGAAACCCACACAAAACTCCTTGGTGTCATCATTGATGACGGACTTAAATTCAACCTGCACATACTCCAATGTATAAAAAAAACACACCAGAAACTAGGGTTACTGTATCACAACAAAAAAAATTCTAACCCCTATTGCCAGCCTCTCCCTAGCACAGGCAATCCTCCTCCCCTCCCTTCTATACAATGCCCCTGTTCTTATCAACATTCAGAGCACAACTTTGAACAAACTTCAACAAACTTACCATAAAATAGCTAGATTTATTACAAGCTCTCCTTGCAGTGCACATCACTGCCTGGCCCTAAACTCTCTCCAATGGCTAGAACTCCCCCAACTCCTTCTCCTATCACAATTTCAAATGTTACATTTCATTCTATACAAACCTTCATCCTGTCCAGCTCTCTCATCCACGGTCTCTACCTAGACTCCACCTCAGACCCTCCGTACCTTTAATCAGCAACTTCTACCAACATCTACCAACCCAAGAAAACTGTAGGCAAACTTCTATATATATATATATATATATATATATATATATATACTCTGTTGCCCATGCTTGGAACAAACTTCCCTTAGACATACGTTCCATCACCCACCCATCACACTTTAAAAATTAACTCAAACTTCATCTACTTAACACCAAAACTTGCCCCTGTCATGACCCAACCTAACCTCCCCATATACATATTTATATAATCTCTCCTCTTTTACCTAATACTCTACTAGGTGGGTACATTCTAAATTCAATCAACAATGCTGACGGATATAATGCTTATGTAAATATATACTTCCTTTGTAAAAAAATGTATGTGTATATTGCTTTGTGCATGTATTGTTTTATTTCTTTAACTTGCTGTATGTCAACTTTTCTGTAATTCTTTTGACTCAAATATTTTTATGTACTGTAAATTGATGTGAATGGAGCTTTTCTCCTTGGGTCTCCACTGAAAATGGGCCACAAGCCCAGATGGACCAACCCGGTTAACAAATGTCAATAAATAAATAAATAAATAAATACATAGTAAATATATCTAACCAAATACTTCAGGAGAAATCAATAAATAAACATGTGACAAAATAGTTACAAACCAACACAGTGAAATATCAGATTAAAGCAATTACTGAACAAAAAGGAATATGTACATAATCTGTGTAAGGCACAGAATGCTAGTGAGTAAGAAAAATTATAACTACAAGTAAAGAAATTTAAAAAATGATATAATCCAGATGATAATTAGGTATGAGTAACACACTGCTTCAGTAAAAAACAATAAGTCATTTTGCAGGTATGTTAGCCATCAGAGTAAGAAATCTTCCTGTGTTGATCCCCTTCCTATTAATAACTCTGTTGTGAGTCACACATCTACTCTGTTTAATAATTGTGTCAGAAGTATGGTTACTTGTAATAGCATGACTTTATCAAACTAGTTATTTGACACATCACTGGCTAACTCTCTGAAGATCATTGAAGATCAAGTTAAGAAGTCCTTTTTCAAAGTTAGAAATTAGTACCATGGAAACAGGCTGTTTGACAGCTATGGTTAACACATTACAACAAATCTGAAATTTGGAATGCTGATAAAGTTGTGCTGTTACACAAAAAAGATTGCACAGATACATTGTTCAAAACTTCCCTATAAACCTTTCATATTTTTTTGGAAAATGCTTTAATCCAGATAAGATAAAGATAACACAATAGCGACAGAAAAGTATCAACATGGTTTTATCAGTGCAGATCTACCCTTGCTTGCCTTATTGATTTTATTTAAGGCTTGGTGCAATTGCTATTTATATGTCACTAAACCTATTGATAGCCTACTCTATGATGACATTATTAAAACCTTACAGATACAAAATATAAACACTTCTATAATAACATCAGTGGTTGTTAAACAGACAACAGACAGTTTTGCTCTTGCAGGAAATAAATCTAAGTGGGTTCCATTTGCAACTGGTGTTTCACACAGTCGAGGAATGGGGCCTTTTCTTTTCAAAATGGTTTCCTCATTCTACCCTCAAATGGCTTTCACGGAGTATCAGAATGTGTAGAACATCACCATAGGCTCAACCTTAATTTAGAGTGAGGTCCTGAAGTTGACATAAATATCTCCAAGATGTCAAAACATCAGGGTCTAAAATTATGTACAAGTAAATGAAAGATAATGTGACTATGGCCTGCTAATGTTAACAGCAATATTATATGCAATGACACAGCTAAAGGAGAAATAAGGATCATAAAAGATTTGGGAATATCTATCTATCTATTTATATATATATATATACATATACACATACATATATATACATATAGATATACATATAGATATACATATAGATATACATATACACACAAACACACACACACACACACACACACACACACACACACACACACACACACACACACACACACACACACACACATGCACACACACACACAGACACACACACACACACACACACACACACACACACACACACACACACACACACACACACACACACACACACACACACACACACACACACACACACACACACACACACACACACACACACACACACACACACACACACACACACACACACACACACACACACACACACTCACACACACACACACACACACACACACACACACACACACACACACACACACACACATATATATTGGTGTTATAATCAACATAAAACATTGAAACAAGAAAGGCCAACATGTTTTCCACATGCTCTGGGAATTACCCTGGAGAGGACTAAACCAAAAAGAAGCTGCACACCTCATACCCCTGCTAATTATATATGCTGACTCTGAGATCACACACTCCATAAGAAAGGAAATATTCTAAAACCCAGGGATTGTTGATCTCAAACACCTGTTGATCATCTCTTTTTGCTGACCAAATACTGTTGATCAAGCGGGTGTTGATGTCACTTAAAATTCAGTCTAGTGAATGCAATCTGCATAGCTATAACTATATCTATCCATCTGTATATTAGCAATGCACACAATGTATATTATTGATAATGGTGCAAAAGTGAAGAACAAGGTATTTCAGTTTATGGTGTGAATATTTAAACCCATGGCCACCAGAGACCCAAATACTCTGTCTTTTTTTGCATAATGTGTTATATTAGACTAATCTTAAAATATAATGCTGTGTTTTGTGCATACACAAATTATGACTTAAGGTCATTGAAACAAGTACAAAGAAAATGTACTAAAGTGATCACTAATTGCAATGGTATAGATTAGATTAGCACACACAGATTACATTTCTGAGATTATGAACTGTAGCACAGAGAAATGTTAAGTAGAGTATGCTTGAATTTTAAGGAACTACACAACCATGTCCTCAGAATCACTTTAATGCTTGAATTACACCACAGTGTCAGATCTAAAAAGGACAGTAATACAAATCTCTCTTTATCTGTTGTTAAGAGCAAGCAAAAGATGAAGATTTATGAGTTCAGTGTACATTATATGCAAGGCACTCAGAAACGTTGACTTCATTTAAAAGTCACTTGGAATCCTGGTTTGATGCAAATTCTTTTTCATCAGCTTTTTTAGAGTCTGTATTCTCAATCAACCTTTAAGGCCTGAAAACAGATACACTCCGAACCTATGAAACCAAAGAAACTGCTCTTAATGCAGCTGACAACCAGCAAATTGCATCCTGTACTACTCTTCTGCAGCATATTCTTTATTGCCTCTTACTGATATTCATGATTATTTGTTGACATTATAATTTATCTTCTGTTTCTACACATGTATTATAGTCCACTGATTCCTACAATGTAATGTGCCCATTATAAATCAACTACTATTACAATTTGTTGATTCAGAAAAATAATTTGATTCTGCCTCCAGCAATAATATTCTTATGCTGCTGTCTGACAAATACTGCTGAATTGTTTTACTAATACTGTATTTATCTTCAAAATGGAGTTGCTGTAGATCACTGCTTTACATCTTTTAATCATTTTTGGCATCACAGTGTCATTCTAATTGCTTTATGATTATTGTGCTATGTGTCAGATTTTCTTCCTGCAAATGTGCTATATACGGTGGGAATATCCCAGTCAGCAAATAGTGAATGAAACAAAAAAGAAACAAAAAATGCTACAGCATCCCTGGCTATGTTGAGCAGATAGATTATGCCCTGGTTTTCACCCAAGGGCTCGTGCATCGGAAGATCTAGTGGGGAGGGTGCAAATGAATGCTTTATGCCAATTCTTCCATCTTTCAGGGGGTGTGGGGATTCCTGATCAGCTAATTATTACTATTTTTCCCTGTGAGTGGAGACTTGTACAACACAAGGAGCTGCTGATCATGGAACATTCCTAAGCTCTTGTAGGCATTAGTTTGAGAGTATGCACACACCGGAGGATAGCATAGGGGTTAGGGCTTAACTTGGATCCAGCATCATGCAAGATACGATAAGAAGAGGGCCGTACCACATAGTTTTATGCCTGGGGTATCTGGTTTAGTGGATAATCCAGACTGGCCTAGGTTATGGAGTGATGGCACACACTTCCTCATAGCAAGCATAAGGAAGAAGAGCACACCCTGATGAACAAATCACCCTCATGACTTCTGGAATCTCTTTGACAGCTGTCACTTCTACACTGAGGATTCATAATACAAGGGAATGAATGTGCTTGAGTCAGACTAGTGGAGATTTTATATAAACGACCAAAAACCAGGATCTTCCACAATATATGTATAATATGTCAATATATAATTTTTTTATTTATTTTTATTTATTTTACATTTGTTGACCAGGATAGTCCGACTGGATGCATGTCCATTTTCAGTGGAGGCCCGGGGAGAAAAGCTCCAAGGGTAAGCAGATACAGCATTACATAATACCAGCATTACATATTACAAACAGACTATTTGCAGAGATTACATAAGTAAGCAAGTTAAATAAATTCTACAGAGTTAATCCTAAACGCAAGTCAGGATTAAATTAAATTACACAGTAAACTGGTTAACAGATTTTTACACATTCTAGAGAGAGAGTTAGCCAGGCTTGATACATTGACATAGCCAGTTAAGTCACAAATTTTGTTTGAGTCTAGTTTTAAATTGACCTAAGGTGGAAAGTAAGGTAATATCAGCTGGAAGAGAGTTCCAGGATCTACTTACAGAGTTTGCAAGGAGAGAGTCACCGGCTGTGTTATTAATTTTGCTAGTCTGACTTAGTAGTTTGTTACAGGATCAAAGCGGTCTAGGATTGTTATAGGAGGTGATAATATTTTTAAGTACAGGAGTATTGTCCTGATTATAGAGGATTTTATAGGCCATAATCAGTTGGTTATACTGGATTAGGCTGGGTAGTTCAAGCCACCCAAGCTGATTTAGATTGATGCAATGATGTGTCCTAAAAGGCAGCCCAGTGGCAAACCTGGCAATGTGGTTGTAGCAAATTGAGAGTTTGTTAAGGACAGTCTTGTTTAAATTCGAGAGTAGAGGGGATGCATACAGAAGGGTTGAAAGAAGGTGAGAGTGAGCTATGGCAATTTTAGCTGGAGGGATTAGGAAGGCTTTTATTCTGTAAAGTGACCCTAGTTTTTTATTGATGGTTTTGATAGTTTGGTTAACATGTAGGTCAAATTTTAGATTATTGTCTATGATGACACCTAATAGTTTTGTAGAGGGGTCAGGGGAGATTATTGTGCCATCATTTGCATTTATGGTAAAGGTGAAAGCGGTAGACCTACATGTTGGTGAAAATAACAGCATTTTAGGTTTTTTGGGATTTAGGATCAGATAATGTTCAGAAAGCCAGTTTTCTATTGTATTAAAGGTGGTCTGGGTAGCTGACCATAACTCTACTGGAGATGTGGCTGAGCAAATCAGAGTAGAGTCATCAGCATATTGGATACAGCTGACTTTTGGGATGACAGTATAAAGGTCGTTAATAAAGATGGAGAACAGCAAGGGCCCTAGTATAGAGCCTTGTGGTACTCCAAGGGTGTTAGGTAGAAGGTGAGAGTTTGCTCTGCCAGAGGACAGCCTGCTGTCGACCATTCAGATAGGATTGAAATCATTGAAGGGCTCTAGTATCTAGACAGAATGTTTGCAGGGTGTGGATTAAAAGTTGGTGATCAACCATATCGAATGCCTTGGAAAGATCCAAGAAGAGGGCTGAGGACATATAATTATTGTTGCGATTATGGTTTATGGTGTTGGTAAAGGTTAGGAGGGCTGAAGTAGTGCTGTGATGAGAACGGAAGCCATGCTGAGTGTCTGCCATAATGTGATTCTGGATTAGGTGGTGCATGAGTTGTCTATGAATACATTTTTCCATAATCTTTGCAAGTGGAGAGAGTTTAGCTATTGGCCTATAATTGGAGAATTCAGTAGAGCTGCCTCCTTTGTGAAGTGGGATTACATAGGATATTTTCCAGATGGTGGGAATTTTAGCTTCTATTATGGTTCGATTGATTAGTATTGAGACGGGGTAAGCAATGGCATCAGCTGATTTTTGTAGGTACTCTGCAGGGAGTTGATCAGCAAAAAGTGTAGTGGGTTTTAATTTTTTGATCAAGGTATGGATAAGTGAAGTGGCGACTGGTTGGAAGCTGAATGCAAGTAGGTTTCTAGGGGTGCTACTTTCAGGACCAGGGGAGCTAGGAGGTAGTTGGCTAGCTAGGGCTTGAATTGTATCAGTAAAGAATCGGTTAAAACTGTCAGAAACATCTTCAGGGGTTTTATCAATAGTAGCAGCAGGGATTGGGGTTGAAGTTTGTCCAGGATGTAGTAGATTATTTAAACCTGCCCAAAACTTCTGAGGGTTATTTTGATTTACTGTCTGTAAATTACAGTAGTATTGTTTTTTGTCTTGTAAAATTGATTTTTTGGTTTCGTTCCTGGATTGCCTGTATTTAATGTGATCTTGAGGGTCTTTAGAAGAATGCCATAAAGCCCATGCTTTGTTTCTAAGGGTAATTTTGAGTTTAGACTCTTTAGAAAGCCATGGCACAGTTTTGCCTTGGTTCTCTTTGAAGGAACAGGTGCATGCAAATCAAGGATCTCAAGGAATTTGTTGTTAAAGTATGCTACTGCTTCCTCTAAGGGGAGGTGTTTTAGAATAGACCAATTACATGAGTTTAGTTCTTGTTGGAATTTGGCAGGGTCAAAGTTTTTATTGTTTCTAACCTTTCTGAGTAAGGGTTGTTGGGAATTAATGGTTTTGTGCTTAATTACATATGTGAGAAGGTGATCGCTTAGGCCATCAAGGAGGGTACCAGAGGTGTACAGTTGGGGGTGACTATTTATGAGTACCCAGTCAAGTATGCTTTTTTTTTGGTTGGGTTTACCTATCCTGGTAGGGGTGGATATAGTTTGTGTAAATGCATGCAGGTTAATATGGGTGGTTGGGGATTCTGAGGAACAGGTGCCCCAGTCTATGTTAAAGTCTCCAAGTAGTAGGGCTTCTTGGGGTAGTGACATGATAGCCAGTGCAGGATATCTTCAAGTGTAGATATATTGTTACCTGGGGGAATGTACATATAGGTGATATTCATGCATTTATTTTTATTAAGTTGCAATTTGGTGGCAAGAATCTCTGAGTTATTAATCTGAGGTAGTTGTATTACATCTATGGTGACATTCAACTCAAATTTATAGAATACAGCTACCCCACCCCCCCTTCCTCGAAGCACGATCCAGCCTGTGTATGTTGTACCCAGGTGGTAACACTTCATTGTCTTTAGTGTTATGTTTTAACCAGGTTTCAGATAAACAGAGAATCTCAGGGAGGTGGACATCCAGAAGTGCATGCAATTCATGTACCTTGTTATTAATGCTTCTAATATTGAGATGACAGGCTAAGAGAGAGTTAGTTGGCCTATTAATTGCAGGTTTGTAGCTTAGATTGCAAGTAGAGGGGGTATGTGTATCTGAAGTGAGTGGGCCAGGGTTGGGGTGACTATCACCACCAAGTATTAGGTTGAGTCTATACTTGGTGATGAACTTCAGGAATTTGTTTATTAGTTTGTGGTAGTGTTTGGATCTAGAGCTAATGTGCATGGGGTTGAGATGTTGATAGACTGAACAAGATGTTAGATAGGATCTGGTACTGTAAGTATGGTTGAAGGTGGAAGGATTTACAGCTGGGGTGATAGTATGGCCTTTTGGGACCTGAAATCCCATGAGAAACTGGTTTTCATATAAGGTAAGGAGGTATGGTGTGAACAAGATGGGTAGTAAAGAGGAGTATATCATTATCTGTGATTCAGCTAGTGAGTTAAGGAACTGTTTTACCTGGTGATGCAACACCAGAAGATAGAGTGGTGAGGTAAAGGTACTGGAAGGGGGATGGGAGAATGCCAGATGAAAGCTAATAGGTGCTATTAAAATGTAGGTAGAAGAATGGGGTGGGTGGAATTATCCCAGATGAAAGCAGATAGGATCTAGAAAGTGGGGGAGTGGCTATAGTACTATAAATTTAAAGGTACTGGGGGCGGGAGGAAATTGGGGACAGGGAGGGGAGCGAGGAGAGCCCGAGCATAGCGAGGGGCTAACGTAGTGGGGCTATTGCAGTTCACAAGGTTTCCTAAGGTATCCTAAAGCTATAAGGTAAGTATTATAGCTCTTAATGTAAGAGTCAGTTTTTTGAAGTTACAGGGGAAGGAGGCAAACACTCAGGTAGAAAAACAGAGCCCTATGGCTGACCAATATGGTGACCTGCTTAATTACACAGCACTGTAAGTGAAAGCTTAACAAATGCTTTTTGTGTGCAACCTACTCTGCTTAAATGTTGAGATAAACTGATTGCAGTCCTGTAGACACTGTTTTGTAGGGAACTGTAGAGTTCAACTAGGAAAAGAGAAAAGCAGAGATTCTAGGGTAAGCATGAAGGCAACAACAGGCAGTTATTTTATAATAATACATTCAGAAAGGTTTGGTGGGGGGTAAAGTAGCATACTTCAGAATGAACTAAGATTTATAGCTAAGAAACATAAGCAAGAGAGCAATGCAGTAAATAAACACTTGCCAGATTTTAAAGATATACCAGAAAAACTAAATCAATTGTTCACAATTGTACAACTGGAAAATTGCCAGTAAAAGCACTTCAGGTATAGCTAGCCCAAGTTATTCAAGTCATAAAAGCACTTCTTCAATGTGTGTGTGTGCAATTTAAACATTAAAAACACATGCAGCAAGTAGGAGCTCTGATTATACACTTTCTCTAGGTACAGGTTCAGTTTAAACACAAATATTACCACAGAAATTCAGTAAAGTCAATAGCTACTTATAGAGCCTCTGGAAAAAAATAGTGCAGTCTGTGTAGAATCAGAATTTAGCAGCAGGTCATTCAGTTACACAAAAAACAGTAAAAGATCCATACAATGAAGAAACTTACACTAAGTCACAACAGGTCAGCCAAGGGGGGGAGAGAGAGGGAAATCCTAAGCACCTAGATTTGAAAATGATGCCTGTACTGAATTGTAGCAGTTTAACCTGTTTGAGGAAAGAAGGGGGTGGGGGAAAAGAGAAGGCAGAAGGAGTGGTTACAGGGAATACCCTGATTGACTCAAGACATCACACCAGAGATAAATTGAATGTAAGGGCCTAAATTCTGCACTCAGCACTGTGTTATTAGTATAGTGTTAGTATAGTATTAGTATAATTAGGACATTTCAGTGCATTAATGGAATATATTTTCAACTTAATGCTAAGTTTTCATGTAATACAGAAAGTATTGTGTATGCATTAAGATGCCCATGTGAAATGTTTTATATAGGTGAAAGTAAAGAGCATTTAAAACCAGGATGCAGGAGCATGTCAGAGACATCAGAAATGAGAAAATAGAGAGCCCACTTGCAATGCATTTTAAAAAAAAATCACAATAGTAACCTACAAGGCTTATTAGGAACAGTCTTGAAACATATTCCTAGTACACAGAATAATAGCAATATAAAGAAAAAACTTTTATATACAGAAACTCTTTTTATATTGAGATACAGTACTTTAGCCCCTAGGGGTATTAATATAGAATGTAACTGGAAAGTTTTTATATGAATTTTGTATTTGAAATGTTTTAATTGGTTAATTATTAAATTGTTTAAGTGACTGATTAATTGATTTATTGGTTAATTGATTTATATTATTGTATAAATATGTGCTGTATTTTTTGTGTATGTATTCTCCTTAGAAGGCTACTGCCAAGGTACTAGGGGTTGGATTAAATATTTATTGTGGAAGATCCTGGTTTTTGGTTGTTTATATCTTGGATTTTATTTTTTATTTATTTTTTATTTTATTTGTGGTGGAGATTTTATGTTTGGCAGGCAAGATATGAAAAAGCATTTAATAAACAAAATAATACAGTATAAAAAAATGCCAGTGTTAAGGCATAATGGAGTATTCAAACATAAAGATCAATTAAAATACAAAAAGTCAATTGCAGAAATACAATAGCATCAACGTGGTTCATAATTCACTAATAATCATTAAACTATAATCAGACATAGTTCATTGAGTGAACATCTGTCTGAGAAATACTTCTATAAACAAAACAGTTGAAGCCCTATCTTTTGATGCAAATTTAGAGAAACAAGTGTTTTAACAAGCAAACGTGAAATATGAAAAGGTGGTATTAGAAAATAGCATGGGAACAAAAACTCTAGAAAAGCTAGGAACTTGTCCCAAGTGAATGTGAAATTTCAATGATTTCCAAAGTAGGATGAGCAGAAAAGAAAATAATTACTTTAACTCTAAATGCTAACACCTTTTCTAAAGTTCAAGTCAGCAGTGAAGAAGTGCAACATACACATTTACATACTCATAAATATGCACACACACACACACACACACACACACACACACACACACACACACACACACACACACACACACACACACACACACACACACACACACATTAAGCATGCTAGTATTTAAATCAGGTTATATCCCATGATCATACTGACTAGTTTTGAATGGATATAGCACATGTCTCATGAATGCTTAGGATGGAAAGTAAGAAACTATCCATCTTGATTTTGGTTCCCTTTATAGCTTCACTGGGGTTTAATCAGACCCTATGTGTAGTTTCACATTGAGCCACTTTATAATGTGGCAGGCTAGTTGTTACTGAGGCAGGTAAAGCTTAAAGGAGAACTCCACCCTTTCATACAGTTTAACTCAATTGTTGTTTCTTTTCTTATTACAATATGGTTCCAGCATTGTGTATGTACCAGAAACCTGCTTGCAGTTTTTAAAACTTTTATTTCCCTACATTGGAGTAAAAGGAAGGGAAAGCCCACCTACTTTTTTTTTTAAATTCTACTTCTCACATACTTTGCAAAGAAATTCGTCTCCACATGCATGACATATCATAGACACGGTTAAATCTGTAGTTTACCATGTCAGGTACTGCTGTCAGTCTTAGATGGGTAATTAATCCTGCTAATGTCAGGAACACAGCAGGTGATATAAAAAAGACAGAATACTGTGGAATTGTTTCCACTGTTTTTATTACAGAGGGGAGGAGAACTTAACACTCCCCTTTTATAGCAAAACAAAGCAGTTAGATCAATCAGAGGTTTAAAGGCGATCGTCAACTCTTCTGACAAATTTACATAAGCAGCAACACAGTATTGAAATTCTAAGCTTTAAATGTTATTTATAATAGTTTGTGTTAAGATAACTTGAGTAGTAGCAAAGATTTCTGTGGCATTTAGAGAAAAGTCAGTAAATGTTTTTTCTTGTAAAGTATAAATGCATTTAGCATTTTCAAGCCCCCCCAGGCCAGAACTGCAGAAAGAGAGTCAGGTGGCAACCCTATCAACTAGGTGTACTGATACTGTTCATACAAAGATCTTTTATGCTTTGCGTGACATCTTCCCGGGGGGGGGGCATAAATATTACATGCAGATCTATTGTAAGAGATTCCCACTGACTTTGAGTCAGTTCTTGCATTGTCAGAGAGCAGCCATAATATACAGCTGAATTTACTTTAACATATATTTACTATGTGCCCTTGTATTAAGAACACTAAGAAAAGGAAATCATAAGTACTTAACTGTGTTTAAATGCACACACACACACACACACACACACACACACACACACACACACACACACACGCACACGTGTGTGTGTGTGTGTGTGTGTGTGTGTGTGTGTGTGTGAGAGCGTGTGCATGCGCATGCAATATCTATGCATACAATTAATTATTTATAATAAACAACATAGTATAATTAAGCATTATTAATGTATACAATCTTGGTCAATGTCTTTCTGTCAATATTTTTTTTTCTTTGTATTGCTAAGTGCATTTAATAATTGTTATTATCTTTGCCAGTGTAGCTTATGTTGTGGCTGAAAAGGGTCCTGGGACAAGTTCAATTTCCTGATTACCAAAGTATAAATAAATATGAAATAGAAAAAAGGAGGGGGAACATGACAGAAATAATTGAGGAACTAGTAAAGCACATTTAAGTCTGCATCATTCATGAGAGAGAAAAATCCTCCCACTGAAGGCATTGGGAAGTAGCAGACAGACTAAATTTAGAGTCCTACTACTTGTCACTTGTAAATGTACAGAAAGGATTATTTAGTGCAGTGAGAGTTTTCACACCTCAGCATGAGAGTATGGGGGAGGGTTATCAAGTTTGTTAGGACTGCAAAAGACTCCTCTTACAAAAAACTGTTTTTATTTGTTTTTTTTTTGCTACAAGTAGCTGACAACTATTTATAGCATAGAACAAGCTCTGGCAGACAGATTAATGAGGCTTAGTCAGGTAAACATAGAAGCAGCTCTGTTACAGAAGGTGTGTTTGGATGAGAGTGCTTCACAGTCCTGCCGTTATATTTTAATGGCATGAGAAAACAGCACCACTTCCTTATGTCTGGCATGAGTCATATAAAGAGGACTTGAAATGTATTCTGGGAAGAAGGAAGGAAAGCAAAAAAATAAGATCACATTACCAAGGCAGGCCCCATCATCCACCTTTTTGAGAGAAACAATTTAAAATTGTAAAAAAAAGCACTTGGAGTGATTTTGACGCATTAAAATAGCTCAAAAACAAAGATACAATGAAAAAAATATATTTTTTTTTGAGTTCTAAGGTGGAGTTTTCCTTTAACTGGAGTCACTCAGATGTGAAAAAATGAAAAAGTGAAGGACAGAAAGGAGAACTGAAAGAAATAAAGAGAGAAAAGAAAAGGAAAGAAAGAAAGGAATAAAGAAATAAAGGAAAAAGAAAGTATGAAAGGTAAAAGGAAAGAAATATACTTGTCTATAGAGTATGTCTAAGGTGCAAAGAACACAATTACTGATGACTACTTGTGATGTACTTTGAGGATCATGGTGACAAAGTACCTGGTGTGATCATGTGCCTAGTATGACTGCAAAGGGTTGCTACATGTATCCAACAGATCAGAAGTATTTATTTTCCTAATGCATTACTTATAAGAGACAGTACTTTGGCAATTATTTCAATCCTTCTAACTTACTGAATATTAACACAGGCAAAGCAAAATGACAGCATGACATTACTAAGGGGATATACTTCATTCATATGTACAGCACAAATGCATGCTATAGGTATTCTTTTGCAGTGTGATTAGATTTTGTCTCAGATCTGTTGGTTTCAAAGACATGACAGAATCTAAGACATGTTTGGTCAAAGAAGTCAAAGCAAATAACAAAATGAATTTTCAAATGAATCTTACCAAACTGTATTAATCGGTAACAATGAATATGAGCATGTTAAAAATGCCTAAACAAGCATTGTATAACCAAGTACTTGGTTTGAAAAAATCAACTAGGTGGTGTCAGTTCATGCCCACATTAAAAAGCAAACACCTTCACTTGTAAATTCAATCTTTTTTCATAAAATAAGAAAACTTAGCTCTTTCATTCCTCATACAAAACAGGACTTCATCAGAGCTAAAAATTCCAACAATATAACACATAACATGTCATCATATTCTTAAATAAACCTAAACAATTAATCAGTTACAGCAGTTAATGATGCCTATTTATTTTAAAAAACAATTGTTAAACTATTGAACAAGAAACAAAAAACATTTAAATTAAATTTGCTTTCATTCTTAACAAACTAACTACAGAAATACTTTCATTGATTCCTGGCTTTACTGTGGCATTCAGTCAAATTTGCCAAATTAATTCTCTAAGTTCTAATAAGTTATCATAATCTCATCCCCTTGTTCTTATAGCTACCCTATCAATAATAAAAAAGATGAATTTTTGAAAGAACCACATATTAATGAGTGCTTAAATAAAACGTTAACTTTTTTTTCTTATATCGTATACATGTTTGTATGTTGTCTTTTCCTTTTCTATTGATCTTTCCTATGTAATACGCAGCACAGGAGGTACAAGTGGCAACATACACCACCCTACTAGCATTGCAGTTACATTTCTCTGGATATTTTAATGTTCTACTTGCTCCTTCGACTGTGACATACAGGTCATCATTTATACATTTACAATATTTACAGCTACCACACTTCATCATTCTGGAAATGTTACTGCTTGTAGTTTCAGTATTTAAATTTTCTGGCAAGATATTGATATTCCTGCCCCTGCTATATAGAATGTTGGGTTTGTTGCCTAAAATAGTTTTAAGCTTTTCCAAAAAAAACTATCTCTCAATAATCATTCAATCAATTCAAGTTTTTAAAAAAGCCGACGACGTTGCCCAAGCCAAGGTGCACATCACCACTTGCTCATTATGTGATGCATATTACATAAAAAAGGACCATATACAAACGTATACAATATAAGAAAAAAATTATCTTTGTTTAGGTGATAAAATAGTATACTATATGTGAAAGAAATCACTGGTAAGTCCTTCTTTGTCAAGATTCAGCTGTATAGAACCTACTGACTTTGACGGTATATAAAATGTTGGAAGAAACATTGTTTGTATGTAATCTAAACAAATAAATTAACCTTTTTGCACATTGTGCTGTCATATAAAACAACTCGTAGAATTTTGTGCCATAAGTAAATCCAGTCTTTTATTAGCATTTTTATTTTTTTGAGAAGCCAGGTTCAAAAGTTTTGCCATAGACACTAGAAGTAAGAAATGACAGATACCTTCCCCAAATCTGGAAAAGCAAAAGCAAACATCTTTTTGTTTTGTAAGTTTTTTGTTTGTTCTTAATAATACCCCCTCTGAATTTTAAATACTTCTAGTCATTTTCCAGAGATTCATGCAGGGAGTAAGTAATTAATTGTCTGTTGACACAACTCACTTATCTTGCATTTTTAGTACAGGTGCTTTCATCACCTTTGGAAATGTGTTGAAAGGGCAGGAAAACGTGTCTGTTTGAAACTAATGGATATAACAGTGCATCTGTAGCTAAAACAAAGGACAAGTGCAATAAGCATTTTACATACTACTTTCTTCAGAAGTTTGCTATCATGTAAGTGAAGTGCAAACCCTCACTGTGTTGTACAAACTGGGTAATTTTGATAAAATGTAAATTGTTTTGAGTTCTTCATATTGATTAGGAGAACTTATACAAATATATCAGTATCTACTTATATGTGTGTGTGTATATATATATATATATATATATATATATATATATATATATATATATATATATATATATATATATATCACTGTTAAAATGGTTACAAGTATATTTACAGCAAACAGTAAAACATTTGTAAATTATCACTAATGATCAGTAAATACCTGGAGTATATAGAATTAGTCTACAGTCCCCTTGTGATGTTACTATAGGATCATAGAATCATAGCAGATTACTAGGTTATTGACCTGGAGGTCATTTCAAGCCTAGCCATTTCATCCCAATATGATGCTATAGAAATGTTAGCTAATACCCAAGACTGCATTTAATAATGACTGCCCATGTGCAGGAGAGTTGTGGGCGCTATTCCCAGTAAGAATTTACGGTGCCCCATCCAATCATCCAGGTTCCTGTTGAACAGTGTCATAGTGGTGCTCTGTTTCACATGAACAGGTAGCCTATTCCAAAGATGTGGCAGTTGCTGAGAGATAAATCTGACCCTCCAGCATGTTTTATTTAAGTCACAGTCCATATTTTGGTCCCTGGAATGTTTGGCCTTAGTCCCGTTTGTTTTATGGATATGCAGTAAGTTCATTAGGTTTGGGTCTGAGATTGCTATATAAGCCAGCATAATTATCCCCTAAGAAGTCTATACGATACAGAGTATAGTGACAGGCACTTTAGTCTGTCTGTGTATGGCACGTGCTGGAGTCCCTTGATCATCTTTGTTAGAAACCTCTGAGGTCTCTCCAATTGCTGCAGGTGCTTTGTATGTTACATGCTGAATGGGGCATTATATTCAATTATTGGCCAGATTAGTGCCAAGTATAGAGGGGTTATAATCTCTTTTGCTCTCAAGGCAATGCCTTTACTAATTAAATGTGCTATGTGGAAAGCCTTCCTTACTACAGTAGACACATGTTGGTCAAAGTTAAGGTAGCAGTCAACTTGTGAACTCAAGTCCCTTGCCACTTAATGAGTACTTAGGGTATTGTTATTGATTTGATAGTGTGAAGGGACATTGTTTGTGCCGAAGGGAATGATGATGCATTTCTATGCATTCAAGTTTGACATCATGACTAAGACACCAGTCGTTGGTCTGCGTAAGACCATCCTGGAGTACACTGACATCATTTGGGGATTAAGTATGAATTTCTTTCTTTCTTTCAAAATGGGGGGTTTCATCGATCAAAATGGATCTTCTTCAATAATGATCAAGGGCTACAGGCAGACATATATACATAAACACATATATACAACATACATACATACATACACACACACACACATTTATATATATATATATATATATATATATATATATATATATATATATATATATATGTGAAAACCATCAGCTTACTGAGGTATACAGATAAAATACATTTATTGCTAAATAGATCCTGTATAACACTGCTTCTCGTTGACATACACAAACTTTACAAAAAGGAGCCCAGTTAGTTTAAACATTCAAAATAATTACATGTTTAAGATCTATCCAGTAATAGTGAAATTATTATTGAAATGTATGAAATAAATCTTGCTACCTATACATAAGAATATAAGACTAGACTAAATATTTTTGGCTTTTTTGTTCCAGTTATTGTGGTCTTGTATTGCCATATAGCCTTCAATAACTAAAATGAGTTTACAAAATGTTCGTCATGTAGATTTCTTTGAAGCATACACAATGCCTGAAACTGGAACATATGGTTACCATTAGATATTTTCCTAATATTCTAAGAAATATGATTTTGAAAGATCTAAATACTTTCACCTACAGAATGTCTATATTTTACATAGAATCACATAAACTGCATAACTACTACAACTACACTTACAAAAATTCTGATTTTAATACTTATTTGTTTTATTCATTTCATTTGACATTTGTTGACTGGGATAGTCTGACTGAGCTATTGCCCTTTTTCAGCGGAGGCCCAGGGAGAAAAGCTCCACAGTACAACTAAGCAAGAAAGTTGCATGATTAAAGTAAAATACAATAAAATAATTGAGCAAGTTTCTATTCTTTCTTGGAAAATAAAAAAATATATATAACTATTTATGGTGCATAGAGGCTAGTAGCGATGATTATTATTAGATTTAGAAGATTTAAGTTTACAGCAATTACCATTATTACATTAACACATGTGATACCTCATAGGTGTATGCATTAACTTTCCATCTAAATTATGTGCTTTTCCTTATGTGATGACAGGTACTTAGCCACAAAATCTTTGATATTTTATCTGGTGTTAGTATCTGCCTATAAAAGATGTAGACAGCAGTTTCACTTAAAGCTAACCTACACTAGTACCTGTTGAGAAATGCTTGGCAAAATGAAACTCACTATAAACAACTGCCAGTATCTAAGGAGAAATAATAAATAGTAGCAAGTCAATTATTAATGCAGTGTAGAAGACAAAATCAAGCATGACAGAAGTGTATTGCCAAAACCCAATGCATTTAATAAACAATGAATACCAAAATGGTATTGTCAGTCTAATTTTGACTAGTTTCATAAAATATTGAAAGATCAGCTAAGTTATTGTATGCACATGAAACTATAGCTAGACTAGTTTCAACTTTTTGGGCACCCAGATAGTATTTCTGTATTAAAAAGTCTTTGGTCTGCTCTCTGGTGGCAAGAGAAAGTAACAAAGATCCTTCTGAGCTTGGATTCACTGTTGAAAACCTCAGAGAGAGTTGTTGTGATTGGCTAAGAACTAGACCGTTTGTTTTGAGACATTCTGTGTCTGTATAAAGTCATCTTAGTTGCACGATACTGTTCACTGCACAGCTACAGTTAGCAGTGCTCTGTGCAGATGCAGTCACCCAGAATTAAAAGTTTCCCTGTAAAACTACCCATGAAAATTCCACAGTACTTAGTTGCACAAAGAGCAGTCTAGTTCACACACTATGAAGCATGTACCACTCAAGCTTGGTCCTAGGCAATCTTGACAGGAATCTATATTCCTAAGGCAACTAAGCTGGCCAATTTAAACCTCCCAACACCCTCCCCTTGTAGAACATATAATAAAGGCCCATAGCCATGGATATGCACTTCTCTGCTATCTCTGCAGGTAGCCTTGTGGATATGGGTACCCTGACACAATTCAGCAATTGCTTCATGTATAATGACAGCCACCTAATTCTCCAGCAAACAGATTCAGTATGAGAAGGAAGTAGTCGTACAATATAACTAGAGGCAAGGCTCTCACACACAAGCACCTATAACACCAAACAAGTTGTCAGTAATACACACACTCATGTGCTGTGGCTTTTAAATGGAATATCCCAAAACCACACAGATCTCATAGATATAGCACTCAAAAAAAGCATCCTTAGGAACCTGTAAAGCACTCAAAAAACAACACCATGCAAGACACATACTGACCCATCCCACAGTGTCTAAACTTCTAAGTTATAAGGCATACCATCGGACAATCCAACATTTTGGTTATAGGAGAGTCCATTATGACAAACACAGATGTAACACTCACCAGGCTAAGAGAGTCATGATCAACTGTCTGTCCAGGGTCAGGATCTGCCAAATCATGCATGTGCTCAATGTCATTGAACTGCAAGTATTAGTATGACTCTGCCGTAGTTCATGTTGTTGTGAATGACCTGAGACATAACTCCCTGGATTATATGAACAGAGACATAGTAGAGCTTTCAAATTATGTCTGATGCCAGTATAAGCCTTTCACTGAGCAGCATTCTACGTTCTCCCAATGTGATGCCACAACATGAACAGAAAAAACATTGATTTAATAACTGGCTTCATTTCTACTGTCAGTCCAAGGGGTTACACCATTTGTTAGCATGGGAGTACATGCCAACAGACCACACTGCTTTGCCAGGGATGGTCTGCACCTCTTCTCTCTATGCTTTTGAATATTGGCTAAAACATCATCTTCCCCCATGTTTTCTTTTTTTAGGCAATGCCAAAGTGGTAAAACTTTTGCTGACCAAATTGTGTTGACAGCAGTTTATGGTTTTTTAACTAGCTTAGATCCTCTACCAAAAAGTAATGATTAGAAGTGCTTCCTATCGGGTTCCTATTACCAGATAAAAAGACCGTAATCGCGAATACAAAAAGAGCAACATGGATTGCACAAAAGATGGAAATGCCAAATGTTCAAAATAGCGAAAATTTAAATGTCGAAGTGTAATGGTTGGCCTGTCTACGGTATAGCTCCGTAAGGTAAGTGTACGATAGATAGGACTTTAGGGTTAGGATGTGGGTTAAGGTAAGTGAATAGATAGGTAATGTATGTAAGATTTAATGTAGTGGTAGAAGTAGGGATTTATTTAACTGTATGTATGTGTATTATTTTTTTTTGGGTGTATGTCTGTAGGGGAAGTGTGCGGCATTTACAGACCTTAGGGTTAGGGAGGGGTTAAGGATAGTGCATAGATAGTTGTATATGTGGGGTTTAGAGTAGTGTTGGAAGTATAGTTTTGTTAAATGTATGTATGTGTATTATTTAATTTTTGGGTGTATGTCTGTAGGGGACGTGTGGTAGTTACGGACCTTAGGGTTAGGGAGGGGTTAAAGACGGGGCATAGTTAGTTGTGTATGTGGGGTTTAGTGTAGGGTTAGAAGAAGGGTTTTGGTGCTTTACTTTAGGTTAAAAGTAGGGTTTAGTTAGCGTATGTATGTGGTTTATTTATTTTGTTTGGGTAGTTAGTATGTAGCCGGTGGTAGGGTTGGCCGACTAAGACAGTTCGTTATTTTATTTTTCACTGTTTAGTGCATTCGGGATTTTCGCGGTTCACGTTATAGGTGTCAACGTTTAGGTATTCGCTTAAAGGGTTTTTCAATTTGGTAATATAGACCCTTCCTTTCTACTTTGTGAATATGTTTCAACGTTGGGAAAGCATTCTGGAATAATCTTCATATCTTCATATCATGTAGAATCTCAGCTCCGATACCATATGCAGAACTGCAAACTAATGCAATTGGCACCTCTTAATCATGATATACAAATGTTTTTCACATTAGAAAATATTTATATCTTTACATTTTTGAATCATCATCAAGTAACACTTGACAAGCAGACAGTAAATCAGTTTTGAGAATAAAGCTCTGCCACTAAAGATGGCCCTTAATTCTGCCATTCTTGGCAGTGGACACATCTCTGTAACAAAAGCTTACTTTTATTTATTTTATGTATTATTTGTTGACCAGGTTAGTCCTTGTAACTAAATAGCCTCTTCTCAAGGTGGTATTTATAGTACTAGGGGGAAATTTGGCCTGGGCATCGGGGAACTTCCCCTGCTCATCATTGTTGTGAGTGGGAATCATTTTGGAAGTGCACTTCCTGTTTTCATTCCGGGTGCACAGGTGGCCCTGATAAACAGGGAAGCAGATGGCGGAAGAAGGAGATGATGGAGTAGTGAAAGAAATGAAGCAGAAAGCAGATATCGAGAAAGGAGAATGTGTGGAGGATTCTGAGGAAATGTTTCAAAGACACCTGTTTGATGAAGATGAGTCAGCAAATGATGGATATATAATTACAATCCTCCCATTGGGAGGGTTGTGGGATGAATTACTTAAAGAAATGCTGGTGCAGAGTGAGACAGAAAATGAAGGCGATGTTTCCTGGTGGGACATTATGGAGAAAATGCAAAAGGTGGATGCGGACACAATTCTGAAGTATATTCATTTATTTATTATTTGGTTACTGGGGAAGTCTGACTGGCACAGAGCCCATTTTCAGCAGATGCCTGGGGAGAAATGCTCCAGCTGCATGTCTTTGGAATGTGGGAGGAAACCTACATGAACACAGGGGAGACACAAATACTCTGCACAGAAGATGCCCAAGCCAAGAATCAAGCCAGAAAATCTTTAACTGTGAGGTGACAATGCTAACCACCACATCACTGCATCACCCAAATAGTGGTGAGATAGAAAAGAAAACATATGCAGAGAAATTAAAAGAGGGCAAAAATGGAGTAGCAGAAAAGAAGGCAGAAGAAAATGAAAAACAGAAGTATTTAGTAAGGATTCAAAGTAAAGAAGACAAAGAAATGGATAGGTATGAAGTGTGGGACAATTTAATAGCTCCTTTGGGTGTAAGAGCATATAAGGTAAGATAATTTATTCTTACTAACAGAGACATTTTGTGATATTATATTTGAGACTGTTTTTTCAATGGAAAATTTTCTTGGACAATATAAAACAGAAAGACTGTAACCCATAGAATCTTTATGTCATAAAATCATTTAACAGGGGGGGAAAGGAAGAGTCATGTACAGTTTTGAACAGAGGTACAAAGAGATACTTTGAAAGGAGATTTGAAAGCTCTAGTAAAGAAGTACTTTTCATTGCAAAAGTTTATGACAAAAGGGGTTTATGGACTGTTGGCTGAGATTGTAATTGTAATATTGTATTAAAAACAGAAAGAGAAAAATATACATATTCCAAGCATAACTGTGGAGGGAAATAGAAGTTTTGTGGAAAAAAAGGACATTTGACAAGTAACTGTGACAAAAGAAACTGTTATACTCTACTGCCAATCATTAGCGGACCGGAGTTCCACTGTGGCGACCCCTAACTGGGAAAAAGCCAAAAGACACAAACATACTTGTAGGGAAATGGATGAGGATGCAAAAATGTGAATTGAAATGTTATAAATGTAACAAAATTGGACATTTATGGATGAATTGCAAAAATGAACATAACAGTAAGGAAAAAGAAACAGACTAAAGTGAACAAAGAGAAGAAATTTAAAAAGTAGTAGAAACAGAAGAAAATATAGACAAAAAAAAAGTGATAACACCAACATGGAAGAAGGTTCTGAAATAAGTGATGAGCATAAACTGGGAAATAGTAAAAGAGTAAAAGAGTAAAAGACAGAGAAAGAAAATTTAAAGGCATAAGCACAAAAGAAAAAAAAGAAGGGAAATGGATGAAAATTAATATATAAAGCTAAAGACTGGGGCTTGGTACAATGGTTAAGGTGTTTGATTCTCACCTTTGGGAAGGAGATTGATTACACTTAGAATGGCCTATTAAGAAAGCTACCCTAGTAATTAGCTATGAACTCATGAAACCATGAATCTAAGAAAAAGGGAAAATGAAAATTTTAGAGTGCTTTCCATAAATGTGAATAGTATTAAGAATATAGTAAGAAGAATAGGAATTTTGGCGTCGTGTCTTACATTTGGTGTCTATGTAATTATATTAGAAGACACAAGATTTTTAACAAACGAAGAAAGATTAGTAAAAGAGAAACTATGGGGAGGAAAGATAATCTGGAATTTGGGAAATAAGAGATATTCTGGAAGGCCGTATTCTGCAGAAATACAGTAAAATATTAGATGTAACTACCAAAAATGGGAAGATTAACCATAGTAGATTTAAAATGGAAAGATTTTAGGCTATGTAGTGATAAATATGAATATTATAACAAGACACTTTCATTGTTATTTAAGAGGCAAGCATAAAAAGAAAAGAAGTGATATAAGAAAAATATTAGAAGTTACAAAATGTGGTAAGTTAAAACTTTGGAACAAAAATTCATGGACTTATGAAAGGTGTATGTACAGAACTGAAATATATTATTTTATAGTATCAGAATTTTTAGTTGTAGGAGAAAGGGAGGTAGTTGAAAAGGGATTTTCTGATTATCTTGCAATATGGGTAGAGGTAAAATAAAACAACAAATATTAAAAAAACAGGCAAATGAATAAAAAGGAATAAAAGGAATAATGATAAAGCATGGCATGAAGAAGAAAAGAGATTAGTAATACAGTTATGGAAAGATCATACTACTATGAGAACATTTCATAAAAATGTGTGTGACTGATAGATGATATTTAAGGAAAATTATAAAAAAATGTTTTTACAGTGGAAATATGATGTGAGAAAATTAGAGAAAGAAAATTTAAAAGAACATATGATGCAGTGGAAGATTTATAACATAACAATAGAAAGTATTTTGACAAAAAGAATTATATGAAAGAAATCAAGAAAAAAATACAAGAATTGTTATATAAACAAAGATATGTTTCCAAGGAAAAAGAGAAGAAGAATAGTAAAGGAAGATGGTAGTATAATAAGACAAATAAAAAATGTAAAAGGAGAAACAGAAAACACAGGAAAATATAAGAAATATTGTAGTACAATATATACAAGAACTGCTTTAAGAAAAAAGATAGTGAAAAAACATGGAAAGTAAAAAAAAAAAACAGAAAAATAGAATAAAGGATTGGTAAAGGATATTTCATTAAATGAGCTTGATAAAGTATTACGACAAGTAAATATAGATTCAGCTCTAGGCCCAGAAGATATAGAAAATGAAATGTATAAAAATTAAAGGGATTGGCAAAAAAATATTTTTTAAAGATTTTGAATGAATGATTGTATGAAGGTTTTATGTCAAAAGAATTATGTACTGGAATACTTAAATTTGTATGGAAGAAGGAAGATAGATGAGAATTAAAGAAACTGGAGACCAACTGTATTGAATGATAACGGTTATAAGATCATTATGAGAATAAAGCAGAAGAGATCTGAAACTAAAATAGAAAATATTATGGAAGGTAGTATAGGTTCATAGGTTCATAGGTGTGTACTAGGCTAATGGCCCTGGAGCCTATATAAGCCTACCCCAAGAAGATTCCTTGGCATCATGCCACCTAAAGTTAGTTCCAAGTGCCCCTGTCAAGCAAGGCCATATATAGCATAAAGGGAAAGGGTTGTCAAGAATTGTTAATGATAGTTGAGAAATTGTGTATGATATTATGAACAGAATAGAAGAAGCAAAAATCATAATAGGAGACTATAACAAGACAGTTGATACAATTTGACATGAAATCTTATAGGTAATAATGGAAAAATATAATATAAGTGATAATGTTAGGAAAATACATATGTCAGTGTATAGTAATAATAAAATACAACTACTTGTAAGTGGCTGGTTAAACCAAGTGGTATATATGACGAGTGGTGTAAGACAGGGGTGTCCAATGAGTTGTATACTCTTTGCATTAGTTATGAATGTGATAGTATGTGAAATAACTTACAAAATGAAGGAGGCAGTATATATAACATATAATGGGTTAAGTATTCCAGTTCTGTTAAAATCTGCAGATGAAATTATAATAATTGCAAAAAACAAATTTTGATTAAAAGAAGTAATAGTTTACACAAACGTGTGTCTAAAGATGATAAGGATGGTTTCAAATAAAGAGAAAAGTAAATGTTTAGGAGATTTAGTAAAGACTGGGATTATATATTTTACAGTGAATGAAATTTATATGTTAGGTATAAAATTTGGCAGTAAATATGTAAGTAGAATTCAATAAGAAAAAGCAATAGAAGAAATAAAGCAAACGGCTTTTCTGGAGAACATGTGTTATTTGATAAATTCAGTACTGATTGGGAAAAATAGCATACTTACCAAATATATAATTATAATAACAGTATTTGAAAAAGAACTATTGCAGATGTTTTCATTAATATGGGGTTCTAGATTAAACCCAGTAAAAATGTTTTTTTTGTATGTAAATAAATATGAAAGACGTTTAGGGTTAATTAATCCAGTGGTATACACTGCTTTACTAAATTTGTAAAAGTGTTAAAGTAGATAAATGAAAAAGATGAGGGATTAGTAATAAAAACTTTAGTTCCTGGTGCCTCTATCAAGTAGAGCCACTGGATTGATCCCCAGGTGAACTTTCTATTTCCCATCCACTCATCAAGATTTCTCTTGAAAAGGGCCAGTGAGGTGCTCTGCTTGACATGTATAGGAAGTCTATTCCAGAGCATGGGCAGTCTCTGGGTTATGAACCTGCCCCTCCAGCATGTTCTGTTGATTGTGGTAATGAGGTTGAGGACCCTGGAGCATGTGGTGTGGAGGGATTGGGATTTCTTTAGGTGTAACATTTCTAACAGGGCTGGGTCAGACATGGCTTTGTAAGTCAAGCAGAGATCGCCTCTTAATAGACACTATGAGGCAGAGAAAAGCTGGAGTTTTTTTGAGTCTGTCCATGTAGAACATGTGTTTAAGGCCTAGGATCCTCTTCATGAGGTACTTTTGTGGCCTTTCCAGCTGTTGCAGCTGTTTAGTGTGATACATGCCAAATGGGGCATTATATTCGATGATTGGTCTAATGAGGGAAGAGTAGAGAGAGATGATGACCTCTTTATTCCTGGATGCAAAACCCCTAGTAATGAGATGTGCCACATAGAAAGACTTTCTGACCACAGTGGCAATGTGGTGGTCGAAGGAAAGGTTGCTGTCAACCTGTGTCCCCAGATCTCTTATAACACCTTCAGTGTTTGGTGGGCTACCATCAATGTGGCAATTAGTGGGAACTGAATTTTTCCCCAAAGGGAATGATGACGCATTTTTTTGGCATTAAGCTTAAGGCCATGGTTTCAACAACATGTTTACATCACTTGGGGAGTTAATAATGGCTCCCAGCTTCCAGTCGTTGGTGAACTTGGTCAGCCAGAGTCCCTCTATGTTGGCCTGGACTTCTGAGAAGTAGATGCCAAACCAGAGAGGACCCAGGACCAATCCCTGTGGGACTCCACTCATGACTGGTTGGCAGTCTGACTTGGAGTCTGCTACTTTCACACTGTGGGTTCTATCTGTGAGCCAATTTGCAACCCACCCAGTGATATAGGGGTTGATACCTAGTTTGGTGAGTCTATCAATAATTCCTGAGTGGAGAATGATATCAAAGACCTTGGCCAGATCGAGGTAGGCTGTATGGACTGACTTGTCCTCATCCACAGCTTTGGTGACTGACTCAAAGAAGTCAACCAGGTTGAGCAGGCATGATCTACCCTTCACAAAATCAAATTGCATGGGATCCAGAGTTTGGAGATTCCCTATATCCTTGTTAATTAGGTCCATGATAATGCACTCCATAGCCTTACATATCAGACTCATCAGGCTAATGGGGTGATAATTCCTAGGGTCTGTAGTCGCTACCCCTTTATGGAGATGGAAGACTGTAGCAGTGTGCCATTCAGCAGGGACAAAGCCTGAGGTGAGGCTGTGACTGAACAGGGCACACAGGTGTGGTGCCAGTTCACTTTGTAGTTCATGTAGAACACAGCCAGTGATATTGTCGGGTCCCATGGAAGCTGTATTATTGGCCTTGGACAATGCAGCTTTAACCTGTGCTGCATTAATGCTGGGTGCCTGGCATTCTTCCATTATTGTGATTGGTCTTTTGAGGGGGAGAAAGGGGTAAAGTTGGCACTGAATCTGTCAGCCAGTATGTTGGCAATATCTGTTGGCTCAGTATAGGAGGTACCATTGTGCAGTAACTCAGAGCAAATATGGTTATTGTCGTGGAGATTCTTGATATAACTGTAGAAGGCTTTGTGGTTATTTTTAGTGTCTGTTGCAATTCTGCCTTCATAGCTAGCTTTAGAGGTTTTGATGAGGGATCTCAACTTTTTGCTGAGGATAATAAGGGAGATTTTTCAGTCTTGGGACTTCACCTTTTTCTGCAGCAGTTTCTTCCTTCTGTTGTAGAGTTTGTTAATGGCAGGAGACCACCAGACTGGCTTCCTTTTTTTGGAGGAGAGAATCTTGGTTCTGTTGGGTATGGCTAGTTCTATACATTTATGTACGTGTTCGTACAGTGCATTGGTGTATGATTCAGCAGTCATGCACCTATTTTCCATTTGCATGGGTGCCGTGAAGTTAGCCACCTCTGTGTTTAGGAGCTCAAAGTCAGCTTTGGTGAAGTTTTTCATGGTGCTTACCTTTGCTGGTGGTGTGGGTGAGATGTGGATTTCCATGGTAACTCATTTGTGGTCGGATCTAACCAGGAAGGAATTGACTATTGGTGTTGAGCAACTGTTGCCCATGTTAGTAATAACCAGGTGAAGGATGTTGCTTCCTCTAGTAAGGGTAAGAATGAGCTGGTCCAGTGCATTGGAATTAATGAATTCCAGGAAGCGTTGGGCAAGTGTATTGGTGCATGAGTAGTTTTCCCAATTGATGGAGGGGTAGTTGAAGTCACCCGGTATGAGAGTGTTGGGTTGGACCCTAATAGTTTCCAATTTGCTTAAGAACATGGAATGTGTTTTTCTATGGCTTTTCATAAGCAGCTGATCAGACTTATAAATCTGTAATTGCCTTGGTCTGTGGAAGGTCCTCCCTTATGCAGGGGAATGTCTGTAGCTGGAGTTGGTCCAAAACCTGTAATAATATCTGTACCTACCTATACAGTTAGGCATGCTTTGCCTACTGAGAAAAGCAGTAGTGGACCTGTGTGGAGGATAGGCCAGGTAGATTCCTTTGAATCAATATTCTTTATGCCATTCTTTATATGTAATGAAAACTCAAAACTTGTTCTTGGTGTAAGGATTTCATGAAATGGGCCTTTAACTTTCAGTGTGACAGACAGTGCTTTTAAGTCTATTGGTCAGCAGCTATATCACTGGATCGTGAAGGTACATTTAGCAAACATGTCTTTTGGTGTAAGGGTTTCATGAAATGGGCTATTATCTTTTAATGTACCATCAGCTATTTCAGTGAGTCATGAATGCACATTTAGCATCAAAAATGGCTTTACTTATGACCATGTGCCATTTGGGAAGAGTGTTTGACAGATAAGGCAGTATAGTGATTGTACTGTCTATCACTACACAAAGACTACAGTAGACTGGCATTCAAGTGTGAAATCACATTTAAAAAGTTACAAATCATGTTACTTGCACAACATCTTAATATGATTTAAAATAAAAAAATACATTAAACATGCACAGTTTAAAATAAAATTTGAATTTCCCATGTTAGCATGTGTAAATACCTAGACCAGTAGACATTCCAGAATCAAGTGCAGTAAATATAGTGCCATGTTGGTTATGAAAAAACAATTTATTTTAAAGGCTTTATGTACTTTTCTAGTAGCAAAACTAGACATGATTGTGGCTTCACATATGATGGCCTGTTTCTAAGCTGATGTGTGGCTGTTTTATATCAGACAGTATAGGCTCTTGGTCTGATATAATTGAGATGTTTGTTTTAATTTAATGACAATATTCTTTATATTAGGACCCCCTCCTCCCTTCAAAATGAGGTGGAATTTACATTTCATATAAAGATATACAAAGCTTTTCTCCAGACTGATATCATGGCTTTTAACTTTCTATTGTGATTACACATTGTAGTTTTATTTGGCTTTGACAAGGCATATTAATGCTTGAAATAAAAATGAATCATATTATGAATGATTTCCGTACAATTTTATGTGGAGACATTTTCATGGATCATAATGCAGAGCTCAGTTAAGCAATAGCCTATTCTGGCCAGTGTATTTATTTCATTAATTGTATGTATTTAGTTAGTCATATAAATTTAAAAATCAACCTGTTAGGTGGAGTTCTCTAGTAAGCTGATTGTATAAGAGAAAAAATTTGATCCTTACAAAAATAAAAAAAAAAAAGCTCTTCAGAGGTGAACTGAAGTTGGTATGCAAGATGATTATCCAATTATAAATAAACTTCGGTCTCAGTGTAAATTCTAATGTAGTGTACTGAATAACCAAATGGCTTACAGGCAGGACTCACATTGTAAAGGTGGATGGAATCTCCTCCATCTACAGGGATATCCCCAGTAGTCTTCACTGAGCTCTGTTTATGTTCTCCTGCTATTCAGCATCTCCTTCTCTGCTATGAAATCAAGCACTTTGACCAAACAAATATTCAGATAACTACAAAGTAAGTGCAGTTATCAACACCACCCTTGACTCCCAAATTCTCCATCAGAGCCTAGATTAATCCAATGCCTAGAGTGCCAGTCATGGGATCATCATAAAGGCAAAGGACTACTCCATTGTTACATTTGATAAAGTCTCCTCCCCTTCTGTCTGGTATCATATCATTTTAGCACCATAAAAACAGATTCTGTCATCAGTGCCCTGGGCACTTAACACAGACAATTAGCATTCCCCCTCTTTGTTTTGACCACCATGTCACAGTTATGATATATATATCCTTCAACCTTCTATATTTTATCTTTCATGGTATGTCATCCAGGTCAGAGGGGATACTTGTACTAATAAACTCCTCACTTATCAGACCCACTACTGAATACAGTGTCCCCTGGAATGGAATGTCCCTTTTTGAATTTACCTAGCTAAGACCTTAGTATAACTCAAGAGGCCTCCAAGATTCCTAACAATAAAAATCCTTTAGGTCTAAGCAACTTAAGCTACCTGGACAGATTAAGTTCATATTTCTGTACTCATGCAGGCTCCTGAGAAGTTACTTGTGATTAGTGTTTTGCACTATGGACATCCTTATGCTTTTTGACCTCCTAAACCTTCTAAACCTTCAAAAAGCAAACAGCCAAATAGACACATGATCAAAAGGCTTAGGCCTCCATTTTAAGATTAACGATACATGTAGGCACAATAGATTTCTCACCCAACATATACACCAGCTTTGTAAGAGACTCTCTCTGCACACTAAAGTACCTGCCAGTCCATCTTCCAAACCACTGGGTAAGCAACTGCATATTTCTGCCTGGTATCATTGTGAACAATCTCATGTCCAGATGAAACTAGATTATACTTTCAACTACAATCACAGTATTAAGTCTATGAACTTAAGAATCAATGAGTATGCAAGTGTACCTCTTTCAAGGATCATCCATGGTGTGAAACTCAGTCTGTACTGATTAGGGTTACCACCTGTCCCACTTTGCGAGGGACAGTCCCTCTTTGGACAGTTGTGTCCTGCAAAAAATTGTGAGAAAATGGCAAATGTCCTGAGATTTTAGGACACAATTATTTTCTATATTGTATGTAATAGTTGCATAAAACGGTTATTCTGTATCTGAAACACCTAAATGTTATAAGAAACAGAATAAGGAACAAAAATGCTACAAGAATAAACTTTTATTCAGGCAAACAACTGAAGTTCTGCCCTTTGTACTGGCCGTGGGTATGTTTTGCCCTGCAAAATCTGATGTTTGTAGCACAAATGTCCCACTTTGGCCATTTGGAAAGGTGGCAACCCTAGTACTGATGCAATAAATATAAACAGCAATATAAGGGGGTTAGTTTTGTAAATGTACAAAAAACTCAGTTTGAGTTAACTATCTTATAGCAAAACATTCAAATGTAACTAACAAGGTAGTACACCTAAAAATACAGCACATAAGACACACAGAAAACACTGTTTACAGCAGGCCAGAACCATAATATTTCCTAAGTCTATTTTGTTTTATTTATGTGCAGCTCATATTGTCCTTTAGTGAGAAATAATTAAATAAATAGTGTCAGTCAAAACTTGTTTAACTAGGGTTCATGCTCATTTATTTGTTCTGCCTTTTAGATCCTGGTTTGAATCTGCAACAGCGGATATTGTGTTGGGAGAATTCTATAATTGTGATGGTATCACATCTCTTTGGTGGTTATTTTTCCTGGATAAATATGTCCATATATTTTTTACTTGTGTGATATGTGGGCAGCTAAAAGAACATGCTATTCCAGTTCTGCTTTATCTGCAAGAAAGACATGGGGCCGGATTCACGAAGGCTTGCACGGAGTCTAAGAGTAGAGTAAAACTCCATGCAGCCATCATGTCTGCCGAGCGATCCAGGAACAGCCGGTAGGGGCGTGCAACAGAGCTCCCAAAATGAGTCTTAAATGGACTGGGCTAGGATATGCAAATTACCTCATTTGCTGCTGAAAGCTATGCAAATGAGGTAAATTTGTGATCCAGGAAACCCGAACCTGTCCGAGTAAGAGTAGTGTTATTTGCAGAAATGTACTCAGTTGACAACTGAGTACGGTTCTAAAAATAGCAAAACAGAGCCGTGACAGCTCCAAAAAAAAGATGCATTCAGTTAAGGAAGCATGCCAATGGCCAAAAATATGGCCATTGGCAATGTTCACCGATGCAAAATAAAAATAAAATATTTTTTTTATCCCGATCGCCGATGTTTAAGCATAGCACAGTGACATGCAAACGCAGTATGCTCTTAAAAACTCGAAAAACAAGAATTAAAATCCACAAATGTGGAATTTATAGTAATACTTAAATAATAATGCAAGGGAATGGCAGTCCAAAGACAACATGGCTACCGAGTAGAGGTTGCTAAGGGGAGAAGCTCAGTCTAAGACATGTAACCAAGTATTAGTAGGCAATCCTATGCAAATGAGGGTAAAGATAGTGAATCCCAAGTTTACATAGCAAATGAGCACAGTCAGTGGAGTGTAGGAGTAGGATAAGGGGAGTATCAGAGTAGAAGATAGGTGACATCACGAGGGGGGTATGTATGAAAGAAGTGAAGATCATTGGAGCAGAGTGGCATGTGTATGCTGTCAGTTGCCCATCACTGGAAGAGGTGTGTCAACAGGTATCCTAGCTAAAGGCAAGAAATTGAAGGTGTATGATGTGGATAACACCAAAGTTTCTTGTAGAAGTGTCTGCAACATGTATGAACGCGTGTGCACGTGTGTAAAACTGAGTAAGACTGTGTGCGTGCGTGTGCACCTGTGTGCACGCATGTGCACGCGTTTAAGCCGGAGTAAGCATGTGTAAGTTTGTTTAAAGTTGTGTAAGTGTATTTGCACCTGTGTGAACGCGTTTTAGCAAGAATAATCAAGTGTTAGTCTGTGTAAGCATGTGTGCGTGCATGTGAGCTTGTGTGTGCGTGTTTGCGCTTGTTTGCGTGGCACTGCCCCCTGAGGAAACAGAAAGGGAAAAGGAAGCACAACAAATAGAAGGAAGTTAACCAGGGAGTACTAGCAGAGCTAGAAGGTGAAAACAATCAGAATCAGGCAATTACACAGGCAGTACACTAGCCCAGCCCAGCACTTAAAACTCTGCAAACAACATTCCACTATGTTTCTCTCAGAGACACTGCAACACTGCAGTAAGCTAATAAAAGTGAAAATTGAAAAAGCTTTACTGAGACAAAGAAATGTTAGGGGCTGCCATTGCTGTTATAAGGTGACATATGCAACATGCTGAGGGTGGTGACAATGCGAATGCTGCTGGACAACCCACAGTGAGGAGACGGAGAAAAGTGTACAGGCCCAGGGTAACCTATCAGGGGCTACATGAGCTGGAGATAGTGGAGCGCTATAGAGTGGACAGAGACCTCATGCAGCAAATTGTTGAGCTGTGCAGGCCACGCCTCACACACAGAACCAACAGAGGGGAACCCATCCCAGTGGAAACCAAGGTATGTGTTGGCCTAAGAATATTAGCAACAGGCACCTTCCAGAGACCAACTGGTGATATGATGGGGATATCACAGGCATCAGCATCCAGGGTACTGCACCAGTTCCTGGATGCCATGTCAGGACATGTCGGTGATCATGTATATTTCCCCAATTCCCATGAGGTACTGGCCAGCAATATGCATCACTTCCAGCAAGTAGAGGAATACCCTGAGGTAGTGGGTGCAATCGACTGCATGCACATGCGCATCAAAGCACCAGCCAGTGAGCGGGGTAGGGTCTACTTTAACTGCAAGGGCTTCCCCTCCATCAACTGCCAGGTTGTGTGTGATGCCCAGGGCATAATACTGAATGTGTGTGCTGGCTGCCCTGGAAGCTACTATGATTCCCATATTTGACATCTGACACAGCTGTACCAGACATTTGCCAATGGGGACATCCCTCAAGGTCACCTAGTGGGGGATGCTGGCTATGCACTGGAGCCGTGGCTGATGACACCCATCAAAAACGCACACACACCTGAACAGGAATGTCATAATGAGGCACACGCACAAACACAAAATGTAATTGAGCGTGTGTTTGGGCTGCTCAAGTCACAGTTCCGGTGCCTGGACACATCTGGTGGAGCCTTGCAGTACTCACCAACTACATGTACCCAAATTGTCATGGTATGTGCTATGCTACATAATATGATCCTGCAAAAACAGCTGCAGCAGGACCAGCATAGGCCCAGGCCAAACAGCCCCACACCATTGCCAAGGCCATCACAGGCAGAGCGTGACTTGGAGGAGGAACAACCTGAGCCTGCCCCTGTAGGCAGAAGGAGGCATGCCCAGTATGCCCTGGCCTTGGCAAAGAGGCAATGCATAGCACATACACTGGCCCAGTAGGAACCCTGGAAATGATACCTCTCTCCGACATGCACAAAGAGTAAAAGGGATGCCTAACTTGAGACTACCTGTTCTCAAACATGTATATGGTGTGTAGTATGTGCATCTGACATAGGCAGCCCTGCAGCACCACCTGAGGCATGATTGCCATCTATTAAGCAATATAAAGCAGTGCTAAACAGCTTTCACCACCAATCAGTATATGTAAACAAAATTGCACACACTAACTAGCACAACTGTGGTCAATGTTGACCAATATTGGCCAACGTTCAGCAATGTTGGTTAATGATGAGCAATGTTGGACAAGCCTTGTCTAAGTTGGGCATGTCCGAACAAAAGACAGCATGCCCATATTTGCCCACTGGCCCGTGAGCAGTCTGGTCTGCTCAGTATGAAAATATAAAGCAGTGACAGGCCTCGAACCCAGGATACTGTGCACTATAGTCATAGTACTGAACCACTAAACCATGACAATATGTCAGTGGTCAGCCTGTATGAAGAAATGCTGATAGGTCTATGCAAAGTATATCATGGAAACTCTGCAGGCATAGCATAATCCCTGTCGAGTTATGACACAAAGGTGAGCCCTGCAGTAAGAATAGAACATGATTTTCAACACACAGATAGTAGAAATGTTAATAATGCTCATGCTCACACACATCTACAAATGTAGTGGACCTCAGACAGCAACATAATGAAAGGTCACACTTGAATAAATGAGACAAATGTCAGGCAACAAAACACTGAAAGGCCGAACTGGACATGCTCATACACTTAGGCCATGACTGAGTACAGCAGTGGGCCACACATATCCAGCAGTTGCATGTGTTAACCCTGGAACTTCACACTATCCACCAATCCATCTTGTGCACACAGTTAAATGACAACAGACACATATATAATATAGAGGAACCCTGTCAAAATCAAATTTGTTCTGCAGATACTTAGGCTGTTCATAGAAAGTGGGATAGCAAAGAAGAAACAAAACCTGCAATCAGTATCATCAATAAACAATGTGCATCCCGAACATTATCACAGGTCCAGAGGTTGATACTAGGCTATCTGCCCTAGGGCATGTTCAAGCCTAGCCAGAGTGTGTTTGGCTATTGCAAATCTGTTAGATTAGTAGACTGTGCCTGTGAATAGTAGGTCTCACAAGATAGCCCATTTACATTTACTTTAATGTGCCTCTGTCTAGCAGGGACACAGAAGATATCCCAGGGGTAAACATATGATCACCCATCCACTCATCAAGATGTTTCCTGTAGGTAGTCAGTGGTGGGCTTTGCGTATGCAGGACTGGGATCCCATTTCACAGTGAGTGGAGCCTCTGGGATAGGAATCTGTCCCTCCAGCATGTCTTATTAACATCTGTGCTGAGGTTCACGTCCCTGGAGCATGTAGCTCTAAGGGATTTGGATATCCTGAGGTCGATCATGTCCATGAAATCTGGGTTGGACATGTCTTTAAACAACAGGCACAGATCGCATCCGAGTAGGCGGTAAGTGACTGAGTAGAGCTGGAGTTACATTAGCCGAAGTGTGCAGGCCATCCGTGTGAGTCCCTAGATCTACTTGGTGAGATAATCTGTGGCCATTACTGTTGCTGCAGGTGTCGGGTAAGGTACATCCCAAATGGGGCATTGTATCCAAGCATGGGCCTGATGACTGACTATAGGGGCACAATGACCTCACTTGATTTAGATGTGAAACCTTATGGGATAAAGTGGGCTATATAGAAGGTCTGTCTAACCACTCTGGAAACGTGATTGTCAAAGGCGAGAGTACTAAGTACTCATGTCCCCAAAGCCATAACAACTCCTACCGTACATAATGGATTACCACCAATATGGTAATGTGTGGGCACATTGTCATTCCCAAAGGGGATGACTATACATCTAATGGCATTTAGCAGTATGCCATGGCTCTGACACCAGTTATCCATCTCTGTGAGACCCTTTTTGAGGATGCTTGTGCCAGCTGGAGAATTGATTATGGCACCCAGTTTGCAGTCATCTGTGAACATGGTCAGCCATATTCCTCATGTGATAGCCTGTACATCAGAGAAATATATACTGAACAAGACAGGTCCCAGGACTGAGCCTTGTGGGATGCCACATGTAACTGGTGTATAGTCAGACATGGCACCTGCAAAACTGACCATGTGGATGCTATCCCTGATCCAATTAGCAATCCATCTTGTGACATATGTGTTGATATCAAAGCTGGTCAGCTTATGTAAAATGCCCGAGTGGGGTATTATGTTGAAGGTGTATGCAAGGCCCAGGTAGGCTGTGTGGACAACTTTCTCTACATCTACAGACCTGTTAACTGTTTAAAGAAGTTGAACAGGTTCAAGAGGCAAGATCTGCCCACAACAAAGTCCGAAATGTGTAGGATCCAGTGTCTGTAGGCTCCCGATGTCTATGTGTATGAGTTCCATGATGATACGCTCCATAGCTTTGTAGATCAGGCTAGCTAGGCTTATAGGGCGATATTGTCCGTGGTCCACTGTGCCACCACCCCTGTGGAGCGGGAAAACTGTTGATGTACGCCATTCCTTGGGTACACATCCTGTAGTGACTCTGATAATGAACAGTGACCTAATGTGAGGGTTACGTCCATCATGAAGCTTGTGTAATACGCAGGCCAGGTCACTGTCCAGTCCCAATGATGCTGTGATGTCTGCTTTGGAGAGGGCAGCACACACCTGTAAATCTATGATGTCAGGGAGGCTACACCCTGTTGGGATGGACATTTGCTGTGTAGGGGGGATGCGGGTGGAGACATTTGCACTGAACCTGTTTGCCAGGATGTTAGCAATGTCTGTGGGTTCAGTGTATGTTTTGTCATTATGCAGTAACTCACAGCATATCTTGGAGTTTCCACCCAGGTTCCTGACATAACTAAAGAAGACTTTGTGATTGTTCTCAATGTCTGGTGCAGATCTCCATTAGCAGCGGGCCTTAGATGAATACATGAGTGATCGTAGCTTTCTGCCAGTACTGATCAGAGATTCCTTCCCATGTTGGGATTGTGCTCTGTCATGAAGTAGCCTCCCCCTTTTGTTGTATGGCTTATAAATGTCCGGGGTCCACCAGACAGGTGCCCTGCCTTTGGAGGAGTGAGTCATGTTGTTATTTGGGATAGCACGATCCATGCATTCCAGTAGGTGTCCATAGAATGCGTACATAAAGGAATCAGCGGTCTGAGCCATAGTTACCACTGTCCCAGGGTCTTTGTAGGATACCACCTTGATTTGTAGAAGTGTGACGTCTGCTTTTGAGAATTTCTTCATGGGGATTACCTACTATGGGTGTGGGGACGGGATATGGATGTCCAGTGAGATAAATGTATGGTCTGACCTTACCAATGAGGGGTATACCTCTGGTGTGGAACATAAAGTCCCCATGTTGGTGATGAGCAGGTCCAATATGTTCTCCCCTCTTGTGGGTGTGGTGACCAGGTGTGCCATAGCATTTGCATTTATATATACTAGCAACAGCTGTGCGAGGGTGTTGGTGCTTGTGTAGTATTCCCAGTCAATGTTTGGGTAGTTGCAGTCACCCAATATAATGGTGTTTGGAGAGACCTACATATCCTCCAGTGTTCCCAGGAATACTGAGTGTGGTACCTGGGTTTGGGAGGGTGGTCTGTAGCAGGCTACAAACTGAAAGGCAGATTTTCCCACTGTCAGTTGCACATGAATGGTCTCCAATGCTTCGTGCAGTGCTAATAACCTGGAGGTGTGTGTATCTGTGATGTATATGTATACACCCCCAGTAATGTTGGCCGGTCTGAGTCATGTGTCCGAAAAGCATGGTATGAAGTATAACCTGGTAGTGCTGGTGTGCTGTCAGTAGCCTGAACCAGGTGTCTGTTACTGCACAGATATCGACATCCTCCATACTGAGGAGAGTCCTGAGTGTGTGCATTTGAGGGTTAAATAGCAGGTGTTGAGCAGCATTACTCTTAGTTTCTTTTACCTTGTAATGTGTATGGAGGTGGGTTGTGTCATGAGCCTTGCTTAAAAAAGCCACTATGGGGGTGGCAAGAGCTTTAGCCAGTATTCGAAAGTCTAGGTGTGACACGTGCAAGCCGCCCATAGCGAAGCTACGTGGCATGTCGAGCATGTCATCCCAGGCTGACAGACACTGGATCCCCTTTGAATGACACCAATATGTCAGCCAACTGTTAAAAGTGATCATTTTGTCTGTATACTGTGACATCATTCCTGGTGAGGGTAAGATGCTACATAAGGTCAGGGTCATACTGTCCTGGGCGACATGATCAGAGAGCTCATCTATGTCACATGTCATGTAGTCCAGGGAGGAACGTCTGAGGTTATTCACAACAGCATGGACAATTATGGAGCCATATATGTACTTGCTGTGGAGTGACCTGCGTGCATGTGTTATGTGGTGGATCTTGACACCCGACAAACAGCTCAAAGTGACCTTCTCCTTGTTCAGCCTGGTGAGTGGGACGTCAGTGTGTCTGACATAGGAGTCACCTATGACAAGTGTATTAGGTGTGTTCCTTAGCCCTAAGGGCGGTGACTGTGTGGCACACTGACTTTGTGAAGTATGTGATATGTGGGTATTGTTGTGGGGTAGTGGTTGGTTGTGTGTCTGCTTTGGAGGTCTCCGCTGCTTAGGCTGAGTTTATGTAGAGCCTCCAATGTGTGTTAATGTATTGTCTGTGCTGTTGCTATAGGTCTATGTGAGACTGGATTTGTGGTGTGTGTAGTTACCTTCACCACCTGATAGACTGTGCCAGTCATGGGCCAAGAGAGCTCAGCCTCCTGTTTGTCTATATAGTTGCATCTCTCACATATATCTGAGTTTGTTGGGAGGAGGAGAAGGTTGTCTGTGTACATGAGGCAGTTGTAACATTGCGTCAAAAGTCCAATAATCACCAGCTGGACTGGAGAGTACACATGAAACCGACCTTTGGACATGCCAGGATATTATGATGACATACTCTGTTGACTGATCACAAAGGATCAGTAGGGTGGTAAGTGTGTAAAAGAGCACAACAGGGGTGTAGCACTCATGTTTGTCAGTGTTTTGGAAAGATCATCTGCGAATGGGTCAAGACAGAACCATGACACCGCCTTCAGATATGTCATAAATAGCAATGTACACTCATATATGTCCTGAGTCAGGGCCAACTGTACCTGACTGACAATGCTGACAACCTGTCAGACAGGCCCATACATACATACCCACCTCCCACTGACAAAAAGCCCTAACATCATACCAGGAGATACCACATGTGGAATGGGTAAACAGCACCTCCCAAAGCCAAAAACATGGCATCAATTGGATTACATAGTTCTCCTATATGTGACATAAGTGAACTACAGAACAAACAGACCCTGCACCCGAACAGTCTGTTGAGCCCCACCCTCACTACCAGATCTGAAACTGTTGAATGTGTTACAGCAACATATGGCACACCCCACAAGTGTTGGTGCACATCAGACCATGGGAACTAACATCCTATAAGCTTATGAGGTCTGAACTGCAAGGCCATGTAGTCCATCATGATTGAAGTCATAAACAGAGCTATTGGAAGCCGACAAACACACAACCCTAACAACTGTGGTATGTTCATGGGCAGATCATGGTTCCCAAACCTGCTAGACTGTTTGCAAGGCATCCACCCAGGACATATATCACTGAAAGGAGCTACACATGTCCCACATAGACTCTGAATAGTCCTTATGCAACATACCAGACACATGTCGTATCCACAAATTCAACAATCTGTGCATAAATATGTATTGTCATATGAAGGAATGGCAATTTGTCCATGGATAGATCACACAAGCCATGAATTGTGGAGTCCTGTACAAGCTGGTAACACCTGCTGACCCACATGGTTCATTCCTGGGATTGCATAAAACAAAGTGCACACACATTACCATGTCCAGTCTGATGATGTCAGCAACCTACAAATATAGCAGGAGAATGGAAACCACCTAGTAAAGCATACAGCATGCCGTGTTAATGCATGTCTCTCTAGTATTATAATATAGTTAGGTAGGGGTTTGACTCCTGCAAATGCTGTGTGTGTAGGGGTGTATGTATGTGTGTGATTTCTTTGAGAGGAGTGGCCTTTTTGGAGCCTAGCAAAACACATTGAAAGAGGTAAATGCTCCTTTGGCAAATCTGATGAAGTCAGCATCCCACAAATACAGCAGTGGAAAAGACAACCCCCAGTAAAGCATATAGTGCGTCGTATTTATGCGTATTTCTCAAGTATTATAACATAGGTAGGGGTTTGAATCCTGCAAATGCTGAGTGTATGTGTGTGTGTGGGGGTGTATGTGTGTGATTTCTTCGAGAGGAGTGGCCTTTTTGGAGCCTAGCAAAACACATTCAAAGAGGTAAATTCCCCTTTGGCAAATCTGATGATGTCAGCATCCCACAAATACAGCAGTGGAAATACAAACTCCCAGTAAAGCATATAGCATGTCGTGTTAATGCAAATTTCTCAAGTATCATAACATAGTTTGGTAGAGGTTTTAATCCTGCAATTTCTAAGTGTGTGTGACACTGTTGATTAATGTGTTGTGGGTTTTGCTTTTACTAATGTATGACACATCAGTAAAACAACAGTATGTGCATTGCACACGTCGGGTATCTGTGTGGCAAATACACAGATGTACATGTGACCTCAATTGTTAACTGTGTGACAAAGACATAGATGTACATGTGACCTCAATCACATAACAGGTGTGAAGCCTGTCTTCTACACTAATACATCTGCTACCATTGGCAGTCTGTGCTGCTGCTTCACAGACTGTAGGTCACATATGTATGTATGTGACAAGGCCAGCCACTGTAGGGATCTGTGCCCTAGGTCATCCATGTCACACACACACATGACAGTTTGTATAGAATAGTGTGGGTGAGGGTTCATGCCTGGGGCATAACACAGACATGTTGAAACACAACACAGTCTGTCAATAATGGGCATTCAGTATAGGTGTACAACAACTCTGTGGATATGCATATGGACCCCTCATTGCTTATGTGATACACTGACGGACATCAGCATACTTTTGGGAATGTGAATATCAGAGGACATTGACCCATCCAATTGACATGTATGTGTGTGTGAGGGACAACAGCACAGTATGGGTCAGTGTTGATGTGATGTGTGTGTATGTATGTGTTAGCCCTAGGTGTTTGGATTATGTGTGTGTGTGTCTGCATGCACAAAGTTTCCCCTTGTGGCTGCCTAATACGGGAGGTTGTGGGACAGCCACAGACTGTACCTGCCAGGATGTACAGATCACTGTCTCCGGCCATGGACACAGTACCTGTGCCTGGCAGGGGTGACACAGACAGTATCGGGTGCTAAGACAGACTGGGTATTATCATCAGAGGCAGAGGGATGTTGACTGGACCCATGTCCCTGCTGGGACTGGCCAGAGCCATGTGCATGTGGTCGTCTAGGATGGTCTATCAACAGGCCAGCCCCAACATTGCTGGGGCTGGTACTGCCACTACGGGAGTGGCTGGGACTTGTGTGCTGACGTGACAACTGCCAGCTGATGAAGTTGCTGGCATACATCCACGTCGACGTCTCAGCCATCCTGCACTGTCCTGGTGCATGGGCATTACATTGCGGAGGACATCTAGTGTCTCCCCCCAATGTCTATCAATGACCCCGGTGTAATTATGGATGGCACCGGCAAGGTCATGGATACTGTCATTGATAGCGGTGTTATGAGCCCTCTGTGCCCTACGTCCTTGCCTGGTGTACCGTTCCATATGTGCCTGTGCCTGCATTACAGCCGTGAACATACCTGAGGTTGTGAGACCTGTGGGGGCACGTCTGCCAGGGGCATTACAACCAGCAGTGCTCCCACGAGAACCCCTGGACATATGCCTATGTGGTACCGTTCCAGGTGTCTGGCCATGGCTGCTGTGTGGGGTTGCATGTGCCATTAATACCACACTATCCTGGTCAATGCTTACTGTATGCTGTTCCTCAGCTAAGGCCATTGATGTTGAGGGATGTATTGGCAGTATGTATGTGCACATAGACGGGGTGGAGAGCTGTGTGCTGTCGATTGGTGGACCAACAACACACCCTGTCAAACCTGCCTGTACCAAAACACATGTATCATCATGTCCACTATTCGTGGCAGTGACATCAGGTTTCCTGCTGCACTCATCCAACAATACCTCAGGACCTGTGAGAGGGAGCCAGGAAACACACTTTACCATCTGTACAGGATGTTAAAACACATGCACACATGCACACATGAACACATGAACACATGCACACATGCACACATGAACACATGAACATATGCACACATGCACACATGCACACATGAACATATGCACACACGAACACATGCACACATGCACACATGCACACATGAGAACATGCACACATGAACACATGCACACATGCACACATGAACACATGAACACATGCACACAGGCACACATGCACACATGCACACATGCCCACAAATGCACTCATCACTAAAACACACACACACACACACACACACACACACACACACACACACATGCACACACACACACACACACATGCACACACACATGCACACACGCACACACACACACACACACACACACACACACACACACACACACACACACACACACACACAAACACCACCAGCAGTCCAGAACATACTCAGTAGTGTGTGACGGTGGGGTACAGCATCACAAGGCAAACAGTTATATCACATGTGTCAGCATGCAGGACATGTGTTTCCCAACAGCATGCAGTGCATGTGTTGACAGCCTCTGCCAATAACACCATACATGTGTTTGATGCATGTGTGTTGTTGTTCATTAATTGGCCTCACCCTGGAACGCACTGTGTACATGGACACGACAGTGCTGTGCAAGTGTTATAAGCTCTGCAATGTTCTGTGCACCATCTCACACATGTGTACATACCATGGCTGGATGTGTATCTGTGTGTCACATGGATAGCCATGTCTGATGAGAGCGTCTGTATGTTCAGCAGATAATTGTGGACACAGGATTAGCACATGCATGCAATGTATACACACAGGATGAGTGGTGCATGTCTACCTGATGTAATACCTTTGCTCAACATGCCCATTGTACAGTGGTTATGGTGCGTGCAGGACATTATGTGGACATGTCAGTGCCAGACGTGTCATGGCATGGTACAACACAACTGCAACATTACACATCACACAGACACAGTGTGTGTCATGTGACCTATACACTCAATAGCATGACAAGATATACATGTGTCACTTTGTACAAATGGTGATTGCTATGCATACCGTGTCTAGGTGCCTATGTTTGCACACACACAACACTGAGGTGCTTAGCAGGTCATGCTATGTGTAGTACTGTGGTCACTGTGACTGGATGGGGTGTTCTACCATGTGCCATCATCATGCAGCATCACGTGGTCACTCAAGGCTACTAATGTGTTCCAGACCAGCACATACCATGCAGTACCGGACATGCAGTACCATGGCTACATTCACCATTTCACAGCCAGTTGTTACATGAGTTTGTAAGGTGCACAATAGGGGGCATTGCCTACCATGAATGTGTACTGTGTCGAAGAGTGTCGCACAGCCCCATGTGAGGCATCTACCCCTCAGGTATGTTACGTGTGCTGTGTGGATGAAGTGTGGGATACTGTAGTGTGACCTTACAGTGGACATCTGAATACGCCATGTGTGGCATGTTAACGTGTACTGCATATGACAGTGTTGTGTATGTTGTGTGCATGTGTATCGACTCTGCCTATCCAATGTCCACATCAGTGTTGACACATTTCTGTGGAATGCTCTCTGTATTGTATGTGCTTTAGGCAGCTACCCACATTACTGGGACTTGCATAGTCTCACAGCAAACATCCACAGCATACATTATGCATATGTGTGTTACGTGTACATGGCCTACACCTCACCTATGACATGCACATTTAATTAGCAGTATTAAAGGTAGAACACACTCACCAGCATGGGTCAGCTGCCTTGCTGTCACACCAGAGGGACCTACAAGGATATGAGACACTTCGTTAGTGCCAACAACTGTGGCATTGCTACTGTGTGTTTGCAAACATACAGTAGTACAACAGTTGACAGTCACAGGCCTACAGATTGTATTGCTATTTATTACCATTGCACAACACTAGGCACCACATCATATAACTACACAGTACACATCTCACATAAGCATGCTCTAACAATTGAGGTAACAGTACTCTACAGCTATGCCATGTTACCTGCTCACTCCATGTCAGCCTGCTGGGTGACTCCGGCCTCCATGATGACACATGTTAGTTGTTGCAATTGTTGTTGGCCAGGAGCCATCTGGCTCAGGAGCAGCTCCTCCACTCTGGTGAGGAGGGGGTGGATGGCTACCCCCCACCTGTGGCAAGCTGCTGTCTGCGGATATCAGATGCATGCTGCCGGACATGTCTAATTAAATCACTGCAGTGATGGCGTACCTGCTCATATGTCCGGTTATGCATGCCTATGTCATTTACCCGACGGACAAGCTCCTGCCACAGCGCAGTCCGCTCATGCTGGTCCTGGCTGGTTCTAGAGAACAGCAGGGCATACTGCTGCACCAAGCTTGCTGTTATTACCTCCTCCTCTGCCGTGCTATAGGCGGGATTTCGATGGTGGGACATAGCCCTGGAAGACAATGAAACAAATTGTGTGAGCAAGTCATGAGGCACACGTATATTACTAATGTACAGTTATCACTTAACCACCATGTATGCAACCTATTGGCTGTCAGAAGATACACACTTTCAATACCACATGTCAGTACTCAGCACACAACCGGCTGACAGTGCCTGGCACACTCTATATATCTAACCATGTTTTGCACAGCAACAAACTTACAACAGTATGTAATACTATACAACAGTACATGGCACACTGTATGCAACACAATGCACAATCCAAACACAGGAGGTATATATCATGCTAATGCATCATGATAAGTGTAATCCATTGCAATGATATTTTCAAGTTTATGTATTTTTAGATTTTTTTTGTACTTTTCGTCTGTCTCATATATATGTAGGTTATAGTGGAGCTTATCTCCCCGGGCCTTTACTGAAAATGGACATGTATCCAGTTAGACTAGCCCAGTCAACAAATGTAAAATAAATAAAATAAATAAAAAAAATTGTGAAGTCCAGTGACAGTCTCACCAGTATACCACACTAGTTGTTGATGGCAGACCCCTGCCTAACACATGTGCTCATTCATGAATATAGGTGGCATACTGCTGTACTACACTATACATGTTGCCAGATACACACCTATATCCTGTAACACACATATGACCAAGGCCATGGTACAGGCATACACACACACACACACATCAGACATACATACCAGACACATAGGTATGGCAACACAGGTGACCTTTTCCTGTGTACCTTACAGTGCTGTGTGGCAGTAGTTACGAGACCATTTGCCTGAGGTATGTAATCTATGAGGACTACAAGGAACACATGGAACAGTGGTTCCAATCAGTGTGGACGTAGACCATACTGTGCTGTTTAGGCATTCAGCCTCAGGTAGTACTACAGTTCATACAGGGGTTGGATTCACCAGCAGTAACACTCAATAAGCATGCATGTACTGCTTTGGCCTACAATGGGCACCACAGTCAACAACAAGGGACTATGTCAGAACATATGGCATACAGCTTTTTCAGCCTAGCAATTGTATACACAGCTTTTGCTGGGATCACAGCTAGGACACATACTACCATGACAAAAAAAGTTTCCCACTACGCTAGCACACATAAACCTAACTCTGACACATTCACCAACACATGCACCATCACACTCAGTCAAGCTCACATAGCAATTCTTGTAACAGGTACATGTGGGTGTGTATCACTTCATAGGTAGGTATGAGGCTATTGGCCCTAGGGCCTATAGAAGCCTAGCCATATGCTACCTTGGCCTTTGACACACAGGTCATTGCATGTCATGCGGCCCTGTCAAGCAGTGTCACAGAGGTGAATGCCTGGCTGTATTCACTATCTCCCATACAATCTTCATGACTGATTATGACGACTGCTGATTGGGAGCTTTGTTTGCTATGGATAGTTGGTTTGTTCCAGGGTATGGGATGTCTCTGTGATGGGAATCTGTCCCTCCAGCATGTGCTGCTTATTGTGGTCAGAAGGTTTGGGTCCCTAGAGCGTGTAGCACGTAGGGATTATGATCTGATTATGTGCAGCATGTCCAACAACTCTGTTTTTTACATAGCTTAGTATGTTAGGCAGACATCACATCTGGGTAGGCGGTATGCGACACAGTGTAGTTGTGGGTTTGTGGGATGGTCTGCATAGTGCATCTGTTTGAGGCTGGTATTACTCTTTGTAAGGTATGTCTTTGTCATTTCCAGTTGGTCTGGATGTCTTGTGAGGTACATACCACATGGGGCATTATACTGTGTAATGGACTTTATGTGTGATGAGTTGAGGGGAACACTGACCTATAGTTCCCTGGATGACACACCTTTTGTGATGAGGTGTGGCAGGTAGACAGATTACATGACTAGTGTGTCACTGTGATTATCGAAGGGGAGACTACAGTCCATATATATATATATATATATGTTTCTGTTACATATATTTACACATGTATACACAAACATACATTGGTGTACATAGTGTTATCCATATAGGCACATATACGGTCCACCTTTCATGGTGGGAATGTCAATTATGCGAAGGCTGCGAGGTATACTGTTATGTACTCATATTCCACAGTTTTGTGCGGAATGCATTGGAGGTGTTCTTAGCACACGTAGCTTTAGCAGGCCTCACTGGCTGCAACACTGTGAGCCTGACAGTTCATACCCACAGCGTTTTACCACATTTCATATACCAGCACTGTATGCTGTCTTGTTTGCCACACACTACAACCTACATTGGAGTATGCACAGAACAGCCTTCAACAACATTTGTATGTCCACCCTTCACAAACAGTTGCAGTATGTCCCTTGCTCTATGCACATGTACTGATGCTAATATATGTGACACAGACACATCTCTCCATATGTTTGTGCCATACACACACAAGGTCCACACTGTTGTGTGTCCATGGACCTCACAGCTGACCTGCTGAGCCTTGCTGCAACATGAACAGGTGTCACATGTGAGCACACAGTAATATTAGAGGGTGTATATATAGCTGACACTGCTTATTTGCCATACTAGCCTGGTACAGCTGTTGCCAATACTAAGCTACACGTTGATATGACTATCATGCATTTGTTACTCTGTCACATCCATGGTTATATAGCTGTATGCGCTACACCCCCAAACAGACATTGTACACACTACTGTACAGAGCACAGATGACATGGTTCAGATGTTAGACATTTAATGCTGAGCTATATATTTCACACTTGTGTCCTACTGCACACAGCTACACACTAATATGTCCATGGCAGTAGTTTTGCAGGGCATCTGTGCATAGATATGTAATGCTGCCACATATTGATGTTTCAAACTATGTAGTGTAGTCTTCAAAAACATCTACTACATGCCAGTAAATACATATCTGTTACGTACCTTTCCTTTGTATGTGTTTGTAGTTCCCAAGTTGCTGTGTTTTTGTCTTTGATTGATGGTGTTTTTTTTTTTGTTTATATTGTATTAATTTTTTTTTTCCACAGGTGTGGGTGGGGGTATGTGTCTCTCTCTCTCTCTCTCTCTCTGTCTCTGTCTGTCTCTCTCTCTCAGCAGCTGCAATGTGATGATTGCATGTGTGGCAAGCAAGTGCAGCCTGCTTTTATAAGTATCTGCACATGTGCATGTGATGGCCATTGCACCAATTGGTGGCCGCCATTTGGTGATTGCATGCAGCCTGCTGTGTGGTAATTGCAGTACTCACTGTCATAGCAACCCAATGCTATAAATTGCTATGTCAGGTAGGCGTAGCCCCTTCAGCTTTCCAGAGTGGGGCCCATGCTTCTTTGCTGTGGAGACCGATGTGTAAGTCAGAAGGTTGGTATGGTTCTTATATCTGACGCTAGGGGTTTAGCCAGTGATATTATTGTTGTACTCTGACCTGGATGTTGCCACTTCCACTGCACACTTGTCAGTGTAGCATTGTACTCACCCCTACATTTGCTAACACAAGATACATGGGGGTATGTAGTTTCTTTTCTACTAATACAATTTACTGCCATACAAATGTAGTTATTGGGATGTATTCATTTGGCACATGAACTGTTTGTGAACTGGTATACTGTGATCATTTATTCACACACTCAATTGTGTGGGGGTTGTGTAGTGCTGCTGTAACAGTATTTACTGCTAGAATGTCTGGTTCTGTTATCACAGTCATGTAATGCAATTCCACAACAACTGCTGGTATAGTTCCACAGGACAGGTTTTGTGTTATGGCATTCCTACCTTTACTTTACATTCACACATTCTGGTGCATGATATATATTTTTCAGCAACATCTTACTGTACACATCGCACTCATGTAATGCAGTTTCAAAACAATTGCTGGTACGGATACACAGAACAAGCTTTGTTTTATGGCCTTCCTATTTTCCCTTTACATTCAGTCATTGTAATGCATGATATATTTATTTCAGCACCAGGTTATTGTATATCTGCTGTGGCTTAGTGGTACTTCGTGCAGTCTAGTGTGTCCAAGGTCTGAGGTTCGAGACTGATAGAGGTGTTTTATTTTGCTGCTGGGCAGAACAAGGGCCATGACATACAGAGTGATTAAGGCACTTTTAAGCAGTTGTAAGCGGGTTTGCATGGGTTTGCATGATGCTTAGCTAAGCTTAGCTAAGCGCACACATACGCACACTCGCTCAAACCCGCTTACCTCTGCTTAAAAGTGTTTACTCCCACTAACCCCCATGCTAATTTCTTTGAAAGAAAAGAAAATGGGGAGATAGGAAAGTGGTGAAAAAGGGGGCACAAAGAGGGAAAGACAGTAGGAAAACAAGCTCGGGATGTGCAGGATGGGTGTAGGGAAGGTCCATAGCTGCCCATTTCTTTACCAGCAACAACTGTGCATATGTTGCTAATTTGGAGTGAAAGTTGGAATTTGGAACCTTCCACCCCTGAAAGAGGGGTGAGGACAACAAAGTATGTTGTACTGCCAATTCTAATTATCTGTTTACATGTCCAGCTGACAAGTGTGCAAAATGGGCAGCTATGTATGGGGCGTAATTTTTTTGTGGGAACAGATTGCCCTTTTTTTTTTTTTCAGGTGAGAGTGGAATGTGAGGTAGGGAAGTAGGTATATTTGGGGAGGTAGGTTGGGGAGTTAAACAGACAAGACAAACAAGATGCATACAGGGGCGGAGTATGACACATAGGGTGGGTGAACACAATTGACGGGGATGGATGTTTGGAAATCGCAAGCCCATGAGCCCACAGATGGTAACAGTGGGACTGAGATCCCCACCCATGGGCAGTCTCCACTGCACCTTCACAGCCCCGAGGGTGACTGTGCTGGGGGCTTCATATGAGGGGCAGGCTCACCCGTGATACGCGCCACTCTCGCTTCGAGCTGGCATAGAGGATCAGCGACTAAATGCTGGATCTCCCTATGCACCACAACCCGGACCCTTCAGAGGGTGACAGGTGGCCCTTATCCACCCATGATTGCAGGGGGGGATGAGCCCCATCCCCAGCAGCGCTTCCACCTGAAGGTGGCATAGGACCAACAGAGGAGGGTGGCCCGGGCTGGGCACCAGACCTGCTGGTGCCAGGTGCAATCACCAGCTGAGGAGGGAGAGGTGGGTCCGCTGGGACCGGCCTTCCCATACGTTCTGTGATTGGGTGTGTTAAATTACAACATAGACAACAGCATTCCAGATTAGTTGTAACAGCATGCAGTAATATTCCCATTAACCCAACACACCAGGATTCCAACAGTTGAACAGCAAGCATAACACATGCATATATTGAATGACAGTGGACATTACAATGGCATGCAGGGATGATTGGTGGCAACAGGCCACCAAGATTGTGGTGTTTGAACAGGGCACATGCATCAAAGTAAATGCAATTATTTATAGAACAATAGGACATATGTCCCAACAAATGTTTTCAGGTTACACATACCCATTGAGGTGTGGAATTGCATTGTTTATGCACATAGATTAGGGTGTAAAAAGAAACCTCCATTAACATCTTATAAGTACTTTTACACTACACTACATTCCTATTGACTGCAGGTGTATATCCCCTACATGTATTATTACACTAGGCAACTTGCATTAGATTGTGTAATGGTTTTGGATAGTTCATTATAAACCTGACCTATATCTGACATACTAACTGTCCAGGTTGCAGATGTTACTGCTACATACTTGTATAGTTTATTTATATTTCAATATCTAAATATCTGGATGTGTTCACGTGACATTTTCAGTTACATTTCTACTGAACCCTACATTTCATGTAGCACACTCACATTTCTGGATAACACCTTGACAAGCTACTCATGTGCCAGAATTACCTATGCATTCCAGCCATTTACCAACTGTTGAGGACTGTTATATGCTTCACAGCTACTCGCACTTCCTTCATCCACTTCATATGGGACTGCACAACCGTGGGTTGACATCACTTATTACAACAGTACTATTTATTTGATGCAAGGGTACAACAACATTTCTAAGTGAGTGACACAGACACACACCAAGTATTATACCTTTATTAATTACATTGCACTCTCATTTCTACAGGCTCTCTCCTTTATTTGTCATTACAGTGCATACAGAAGACCTATTCAGGACATATTATATCTTTATTGATAGGTTACAACACTCTTTTTCAGGCTCACTCACTTATTTTTTGACAGTACATGCAGAGATACTATTCCAGACTTATTTTACCTTTATTAATGGGTTACTACACTCTATTCATGGCTCTATGACTTATGTTATATGACAGTACATGCAGAGAATTTATTCAGGGAATAAATGTTATATGCTTCACAGCTACTAGCACTTCCTTCATCCACTTTATATGGGACTGCACAACTGTGGGTTGACAGCACTTAATACAACAGTACAACTCATTTAATGCAAGGGTACAACAACATTTCAAAGTGAGTGACACAGACATACTCCACGTTTTAAACCTTTATTAATTACATTGAACACTCTTTTCTACAGGCTGTCTCCTTTATTTGTACTTACAGTGCATACAGAAGACCTATTCAGGACATATTATACGTTTATTGATAGGTTACAACACTCTTTTTCAGGCTCACTCACTTATTTTTTGACAGTACATGCAGGGATACTATTCCAGACTTATTTTACCTTTATTAATGGGTTACTACACTCTATCCCTGGCTCGCTGACTTATGTTATGTAACAGTACATGCAGAGAAGTTATTCAGGGCATTTTATATCTGTATTATTAGGCTACAACATTTTTCATGCTTTCTGACATTTATTATATAACAATACATGCAGAATAATTACTAACCTGTCTGGTGGCACAGCCTAAGCAGCCTATCTGCATAGGCTTGTTGATTTGTGGCACAGACACCTGCAGTTGTGGAGTAAATGAAGGGATAGTGAGACATACCTATCCATTTAATAGACTATCTTAGCATGTCTTACATACTGTATTCCATGGCTACCTACTCAGTAGTGGGGCATCGTGCATCTGACGAGCCTCCTGGATCCATTGGTTCAGTAGGTCCTGCATCCGTCTCCTCAGGTCTGCATGGTGGTGATGGACCTGCTCACCAGTCATTGGGATGCCTGTGGCACTGGTGAGGTCATGAGCCAACCGGTTCCAAGCCTTTGCCTTATACTCCGTTCCTTGGAACTGGCCCTGCAGGAGTCGAGACTCATGACAGTGGATGAGGAGCCAAACCATGTATTTTAACTCCTCGATGCCCCAGCGTTGCACTCGGAAGCGACTACCCTCTCCAACACCAGACATTCTAACTGCAGATGTGAACTACAATCAGATATGGTGAGTATTCCCACCTATGGGGCTTAAATATGTTGCATTTCCCACACTTTTTTGTGATTGGCCGCTTTTGAAAATTTTCGTCTGACTGCAGACCTGCTTAGCAATGGTTAATATACCATTTATAAGTATATGTATGTTAACAGTGGATGTTTATCTTAAGCTGTCATTGCTTAGTGGTTCAGTACTTTGATTAGGGTGCACAGTGTCCCGGGTTCAATCCTTCTCATTGCTTATTTTTTTAATGCTGTCCAGGCAGGCTAGGGGGTGTGGCTGTGTTTAGGCAGCTTTGCTCTACGTTGCTCCACCTTGCCCTACGTTGCTCTACGTTGCCCCATGTTGCCCTATGTTGCACTGGTTAGTGCGGTGCGCAGCTCCGTGCAAACTTATGGCGCTGTGTATAGTGCTGCTTAACTCTGGGCAACTATATTGTGCTGTGTATAGCACTGCTTAACTCTGGGCAACTATATTGCGCTTGGTAAAGCACTGCTTAGCTGTGGGCAACTATATTGCGCTGGGTTAAGCGCTGCTTAGCTGTGGGTAAATATATTGTGCTGGGTAAAGCACTGATTAGCTACTGGCATTTATATGTCAGGATCCTTCTTACATTTCTATATTTACATTTTACTCACTAATACATAGGCCATTTCAATGCTTTTTACTAATATTTTAGTCATATATATATATTTCAGGTATTATTTCATGTGCTAATTTAAAACATAAAATAAAGAGGGGAGTGGTGGGTGTCGAACTGTGAATGCCTCTTCTTTGTGCAAAGGCTCTACCACTACACTATTGCTGTTTGGATTGATTTGCATAAACATTTGGTATTATGCTCTACAATGTCGGCATTGCTGACTCTAGCTAAGCTATGTGCACACCCGCGCAATCACACGCATATACGGGCAGCTATATCGGGAATTAGAACAAAACCTCTATTTTACATTTTATAACTCTACTGGGGATTTACAATGTGAGGGAGTTTAGTGTTGGGTGTGTTGACATGTGGGCGGACTCTTAAACTTTTCACATTTCAGATACTTGCAGGGGCGTGTACCTAGGACTGCTCGGCAGTTGGACATGCCCCCTGCCTCCCTGCACGGTCCGTGTTAGACTTGGACTGGTGTTAGCGTGCCCTCATAAATATGCATTGCACGCTGATGTCAGTCCGTTCAACTGCAGTTTCCGAGTAAGACATTTTTAGTCTTACACGGAGGTTTCGTGAATCTGGGGGACGATCTTTGCTTCATCTCCTTCTGTCCCTATTCACTGATTCTACCTCCATTATCATCTTGCCTTTCCCCTTAAAGCTTGCTTTTAAATCTGTGATTTCAGTGTTTCTATGCTACCAGAACTAGTAGATCAAGTATGCCAAACAGTCCCTTAGTGACATGTATACTGTCAAACTTTGCCACTATGTTGTAGCCTCTTATAATTTAAACAAACCAAAACAAAGTTAGAGCAAACAAGGTATAGGGATTATTTGGGATTAAGAAATGCATTTAAAAATAAGTCAATTGGACAAATCATTTAAATGACAAAAAGAAGTGTTCAGTACTGGTAAATACAGTGAGTTGCTTGTACCTAGATTAAGGGAAATGTGTGCCAGATGGCAGACACCCTTCTCCTTCAGGTCATCTACAAAGCACTTTTCAAGTAACACCAGTAACAAGCACACCCACAGCAGCCTTCTAAAAGGACAAAGTGGTGCAGCTCTGACTTCTAAAGAATGGCACATGAAAACTTAAAAAGGAACTCTTGAGAAGGGGGGGGGGCTGATGTGATCAAATTGTATTTTTAATTATGAGTCCTAATAGAAGTTGGATTTGACAAGTTCACAACACTTAGGTAATTTACCACCCATCCAGGTTTTCTGAGATGCTTCCAGATTATGCCCTCTACATCATGCCATCTAAAATTAACATCCTGTTATTAACTCTCCTGCCTGGGGACAGTGAGTGAGAGAGAGAGAGAGAGAAAGCGAGAGAGAGAGACAGACAAAGATAGGGACTGCCTGACATAAGAGTCTTCCTGGGTAACATAAATCAGCAAAAGGAAGTAACCCAAGCTGATGGCAGGGAGCAACTGGGTCGTAATTCAACTAGGCATGTTTTGGAAGGAGAGGACAGTTTTTATTGCAAATAGAAAAGGAAAGAAATTTTCAGCAAGCATTAAGCTGCATAATTTTAATTAAAGTGCATAAGTAATTGTCTACAAAAAAGGCAGTTTTAGATCTACCTGCTTACTTTCAAAATCCCAGGTTACTGTGGAAGCGTCTTGCTGTACAACATTTTTGTTGTGTATTTTGTAGTATTAGAAAGACAAACTTCAAAGATTACCTGAATATCTTGTTTCTTATATCTACCACTATGACAGGATTTTGAGCTTTGCTACTCACTCTTTGTCATTGTAAGAAAGCATTATATAAAAAAATAAATTAGGGAAGGCATTAATGCCAAACAGGATTTTCTGTCCTCCTCAATGTGCTTGACATAGTTGGTACAAAATCTCAATGTCTAACAGCATTAAAAACATACTTGACAAATGGTGTATTTAGGGAAAAAGCTAGCTTACAGCTTTGTGAGTAAAACAAACAGATCTCTGCTCCAACTTGGAAATGTGAATCTGATATGATATGCAGGCAGTCCATAGCCCCAAGGCACTCTTAGGCAAAAAAAGCACTATAAAATAGGGTGTTTAGAGAAGGCTACAAGGTATCTATGTCAGTCTAGCAGACATATATAACAAGTTAATTTCTTGTCTACTTACATTTTACTGTCTCTTTCTGCTATAATCACTTTTACTACCATTTACTTTATATTTATGTGCCTTACCTGTAGTTTTTCAATGTTCACAGATAGTTCTTCTATATCTTTTTTATTCTGTCTGAGCTTTTGTCTATAGTTTTTTTTTAGTTAAGCTTCCCTTCATCTTGCTTTCTCAGCTGCAGCTGACCTGTGGACCTCTCTGCCATTTTTGTCTCCATTCCTTCTTTCATTTAAGCCCTTAGTTAGTACTTTATCGGTCTAGCTTCCTTCCTCCTGCTGCTTTCTGCTGTTTCTGTATTAATGCCATTTTAGACAATTTCTGGACTTAAACTAGCTAACCAAGCTGACTAGCCAGATATGATGCTATATGTTCTCATTTTAGCTCTCTTCTACTATTTCTGTTTCCTAGCACAGTATTGTGCCTCACAGTTAGGCATGGTATCTGTTACTAGGAACAGTCTGGAGCTTGACAATTGTGAATAGACTGTAATTCAAAAAGGCAACCATTTGAACTATCAGGACCCACTAAAGTAAATCCCAAAAAAGTGGAGATTGAATGGTCGCAACATCAGACTTACATTTATTAAATCAAAGATGTCATTTCTCAGAATACTCCCTTTTCTCTGATATATGATGATCTCAGAGTTTATATATATATTTGTCCCCTTGCAAAAAGAAGTTTAAAAGAGAAGAGTGATTTTCGAGATTTGCTCTTCTTTGCATTTTTGTTTTTGTTTTTGTTTTTTGGTTTGTTGGCACTCTGCATTTTGAGTGCCAACATTTCACTATGAAGTCTATGGATGACTATAGTTGCATCATCATGGTGTATGATGTATCATCTCTGTATAACAGCAGTAAAACACATTAACACCTATAAAACTCACTGTCCTATACCATTTCAATAAATATCAGTTTTTAAATGTATCAACAGTCTGTTACTGCACCATACTGTTCTATACATATGCAAATATCCTTCCAGCAGCTACTCCTTGCTCAGTAAAATGATGAAACTCCTTAGAGTAAGTACAAAGCTAAAAGTCAAAGTCAGTGTAACTAAGTACCAGTATATTCAGCTATAAAGCAACATGCATCCCCACTCTGTTCCTACATCCCTCTAAATCAGACACCAGTTTAATCAATCTCATTAATCCTTCTGTGGGCATCAGGCTCTGGATTAAAGATAATATGTCATGAGGTGCACTTTCTTCAGCCCTAGATATTATCATAAGTTACATGTAGTAGTATATATGATATACATTGCATAAAATACTTTCATCAGGCAGTACTGTACCATCAACAAATGGTAACCTTTTCAGAGGTAACCACAGCTACAAAAGCAGATGGGTGTTACACATCAAAAATATGGTGCTACACATAACTAAAAGTAATGGCAAAATGCAGAACAAATACAATTCTGTAAACCATCTCAGAACAAGGCAAGATCGAAATTAATGCCCCATTCTTTGCACTGACTCCCTTACAACTCCCTTACAATAAAAAATGCAAACAATTATCTCAACTCCAACCTCTAAGAAACCATTCATATCATGATATTCGCAACTTGGCATGCACAAGAATTACTACTGAACTACTAACTGCATTTCGGCTGACACAACATTAAGAAATTGCTATATTATAATGAACTATATGGCTGTTCTGTTTCAGACAGAATTTTTCTCAAGTTCCTTTGTCTGGATGCCACTTGTCTTGCCTTCCTAATGCATACTATAATTTGCAGCAAGAATGCACTAAAAAGTCTGTGCATAATCTGAAAACAGCAAACTGAATAAGTCAAAGTAACAGAAAAAACACAACCACTGAAACTAAGGGTGACACCATTTAAAAAGCATTGCGGCAGGGGACCCAAGCTGCCCTTCACCCCACTATGTGGGGGCTTTGCACAAGTAACTACTTTAAAACATTCTGAGATGTTTCTATTTGAGGAGCTTGCATAAGAGAAAAATACATTCCATGAGATACATTCATCGAATGGTACACTTTACAGATAAAAGTATCTCTGAGAAAATTCTGTATTGAATTATGGAAAGCTGCAATAAACGTGCTACTTAATTAAAGTTAACATATACACAGAAAACAGTATAATTCATCCTACAGCCATCTCTCAAATCTCCTGGTCACAACTCTGCACAATGATCATGTAATGAGCAGTCCAACATAGCCTCCATCATGATGATGGAGTGGAGATAACCTTATTTGCACTGTCAAACTTCATCTATATGGAATTCAGCAAAGAGTGTTATGACGGCACCATGTTCTTTGACTTTTCAAATATTTTTGAAAGGCAGTCATACAGTTTTACCACATCCTCAAACAATCTTCACTTTAATAAAAGCTTATGAGAATCTCCAAAATAGTTTCAGTACACTTGAAAATTTGGCAGGATTGGATTAAAATTTAATTTTATTTCTAGCTCCTTCTAAATACAAGTGCATGGACTTAATTAGGTCCAAAGTTTATACAACTACAATTTTCCAGCATCTTAAGAATGCCAACTGCTCATGGCAATAAAGTGGTTCACACAATGAAATGTCCTGAGTTCATCACTGCTCAGAATGTTAAATTCCACTTCCAGGCAGAAAAAAGCACAACTAAAACTAATTGGCTAACAGATGTGTTCTACAGAGCCAAGACCTACTTAACTCCAATAACAAGAGTCAAACTAGTCAAGTTTCACACTCCTCACTCACCACATCACAGTACAGTAAAGAGTCAATTATCCAAACTAATTGGGACATAGGGTGGTTTGGATAATCAAACATATTAATGAACAGAATAAAAAACATCTAAAATCTTGTTTTTTTGGGCATGCAGGAATACACATTCAACCGTTCAGTGATTCCAGTGGACAATAAAGAATAATTTTCAGACACAAGCTAACTACAAGCTCAAAAAACATATCCAGTTGCCCAGCTTCTTCTTAAAGGAAGGCAGTATGTCACACTGTTTAACTTTGATGAGAGGTTTGTTCCAGAGAAGGTGACAGTACTGTGAGACAAATCTGCCCTCCTCCTTGTCTTATTTTTTTCTTGGAATAACTTTAGATCTCTCACTCTGATATTAGCTGGACTGTTTGCTTTATTGAGGTATAAGAAATATTGCAGTACTAGCTCCCTTCTCACTCTACAGGTAAGGCAAAATGACCCTTAAGAAGTCCATATGAAACTAAGTACAAGGATAAAGCCATCATTCTTGGTAGCGCAGATCTTTTAAGCCCATGATCTTTTTACTTATTTACTTAGTACCCTTTTAAATTTCTCCAAGTCTTTTGGATTTCTGATACCATGATGGGAATGGACCCCACTCCTAAGTCAAAGTGCAATTAAAGTTCAAGAAATTAGTATTGTTTCAGTTTTTGATGTCAGCCAGAAGTGCTCTTTGCAGCACCCGCAATATGCCCAGTAATGACTCCTTCTATAATTCATATGGAGTTACATATATCAGTAACCTATCTAAATATGATTGTAGATTCTTTTTTATAAGACCAGTTGCTCCTGCTACCACTGGAACTGTCTGGATATCTTTCTTCCACATTGCCCTCATTTCTGCCTGCAAATCCTGATATTTTATGACTTTGTGTGTCTCTCTGTAAGCAAGACACTGTAGTCACTGGGTGTAGCGATTTCAATGATCAATGCTACTTTTGTCTTCTTTTAGTTAACCTCTGTATCTGGTTTTCTCACATCTGTCTTTTGAACTGTTGGTAATCGATGATCCCATGTGATGTAGACTTCATCATTTTCTATGATGCTTTGTGGCTTATGTTTCCAATGTTTTTCATCCTTTTCAATACCATAATGTTTGTACAATCCCCAGTGCAACAGTCTTGCCATTTTATTATGTCTTTCAGTATACAGTCCTTCTGTTATTAGTATATCACAACCAGCAACAAGGTGTGTGACTGTTTCCAATTCTGTTTTGCAAAAACTACATTTGTCTGTTTCTCCTACATGCTCAATGGACTTTGTGAATGAATGTGTGTATGTAGCCCACTATCCTGGGCTGCCAATATTAACCTTTCATCTTTTGGTTTGAATTCACCTCTCCTTAACCATTCCTGCATTCAATCCTGATCAACACGAGGTTCTTCCAGAAGTTTTCTATACTTGCAACTATATTTATGCATTTTCCATATTTCTTGCCTTCTCATCTGATCCTTCACCTTATATTCTTCCTTTTGCTTTTTGGCACATTCAGTTGGTGCCTTATATTTATTTGCTTCTGGTTTGATTTCCATTTCTGCTTGACATTAATATGCTTCTGCTAGATTAAGCAGGGAAATCATTTTAGATTTATTCTCCTCATGTTTCAAAACTTTCACTACGTTTGGGTCGTGTGAGGTCAGCAGTCCCATGATTGCAGATCTGTACATGTAATCAATTTCAAGGAGAGCCATACCTCCTTCGGAATGGGGAATATATAATTTTGGTATGCACTGATTTTTATAAATCATTTGGTGAGCATGAAGCATCCTTCTTGTTTTCCTGTCTAATCTATCCAACATGTTTTGTGGCTAGGCAATCATTCCAAAGCTGTAAGTTAGGACAGGAAGAACAAATTGGTTTATAGCTTGAATTTTGTTTGTAGATGCCAGTGTTGTTTCCAGGATTAATTTAAGTCTTCTAAAATATTCCTTACTAAATTTTATTCGCATTTGTTCATGTTTTATTGTCGATCCTTCATCAGTTCCCAAATATTTTTACACTCCCTCTTGCTCATGTTCTTTTATATCCCATTCTTGTCCCAAACTGATGTTTTCTTGGTGCTGCACCTTTCCTGCTTTAAATGTTGCTTTTGCACATGTATCAAGATCAAATAACATTCTTATATCATCTGAAAAAGTTGTGACTACTTGCAGTTGTGCTTTCAGTTCCTCATTTGATGAGCTATACGGTTTTAAATCATTGACAAAGAGAAGATGAGAAGTCTTTATAGTTTGTTGCTTTCTGGGAGCCAAATTATAGCCATGGCCTAATCTGTTAAGCAGACAGCTAATGAGTTAAGGGGAAGACAGAATGGCAGCAGTGACAGAGAGTCACCCATGAATGTGGGATACTATCAAATGCTTTTTTGTAGTCAATTCATGCCATACTTAGATTCTTCCCCTTTTTACAGTTCTCCACTATGACTTTACTTAGTATCCTCTGTGGTCTTACCTATTGCTTGATATGCTTAGAAAAGTACATCCCAAAGGGGGTTCTGTATTCAATGTTGGGACTGATACATACAAAGTACAAGGAGTTAAGGACTTTGGTCGGGAAGGAATAGTATTTTCCCATGAGCTATTCAAGATCAAAGGATTTCCTAACCACTGTTGCAATATGACGTTGAAATTTAAGAGAGCTATCTAATGTAGTATTTTTACATCTCAAACGACCTTTTAATTTTGAAGTGGTGTGTTCTTAATACTTATTTGGAAATAGGGTGTGCTTACGAAATGCCACAATGTTGTACTTTTTGCCATCAAGTTTGAGTCCATTTTTAATAAACCAGCTATCGACAAATGTATGCTGCTGTTAGAGTGTCTGTATGTCAGAAGGAGACTTATAGGTTCATAGGTTTATAAGTAGGTACTAGGCTATCTGCCCGAGAGCATTTATAAGCCTAGCCAGAGTGTGCCGTCTTTCACCACCCCATTGATTAATTAACTGATCCTCTGTCAAGCAGAGCCAATGAAATGATCCCAGGGGTGTATTTTCTGTTACCCATCCACTCCTCAAGGTTTCTTTTGAAGAGTGTTAGTGAGGGGCTCTGCCTGATGTAATTTGGAATTTTGTTACAAAGCATAGGTAGTCTCTGTGACAGTAATCTATCCCTCCAGCATGTTCTATTTATTGTTGTGGTGAGGTTTAGCTCACTAGAGCTCGTGGCTCGCAGTGACTTGGATTTCTTTAGGTTGAGCATATCCATCAATTCTGAGTTGGACATGGCTTTGTAAGTCAGGTAGAGATCACCTCTGAGTAAGTGATATGCCACTGAGTACAGCCGGAGTTTTTTCAGTTGGGCTGTATAGGACATATGTTTGAGGCCAGTAATCCTCTTGGTGAGGTACTTTTGTGGTCTTTTCAGCTGTTGGAAGTGTCTTGTGAGGTACATCCCAAATGCGGCGTTGTACTCTATGATTGGTCTAATGAGTGATGAGTAGAGGGGCACTATAACCTCTTTATTTCTAGATGCAAACCCTTTAGTAATTAGATGGGCTAAATAGAAGGATTTCCTAACTACTTTGGCAATATGATTGTCAAAGGAGAGATTACTATCTTCCTGGGTCACCAGATCTCTTATTACCTCTTCTGTATTAAGGGGGCTGCCACCTATGTGGTAATTCATGGGTGTTGTGTTTTTCCCAAATGGGATGACTATGCATTTTTTGGCATTTAGCTTGAGGCCTTGACTTTGACACCAGGTGTCCATCTCAGTAAGGCCCTTTTGGGGGATGTCCATGTCAGCCAGAGAGTCAATTATGTCTCCCAGTTTGCAGTCATCAGCGAACTTGGTTAGCCATAGTCCTCTTGTGTTTGCCTGTACTTCTGAGGAAGTATATGCCGAACAGTAAGGGTCCCAGAACAGAGCCTTGCAGGACACCACTTGTGACTGGTTTAGAGTCAGACCTGGAGCCTGCTATTCTTACCGTGTGAATTCTGTCTGTAAGCTAGTTGGCAACCCATCTCGTGATGTAGGGGTTTATGTTCAGGCTGGTGAGTTTTTCTGTAATACCCAAGTGGGGAATGGTGTCAAAAGCCTTGGCGAGGTCAAGATAGGCTGTGTGAACCACCTTTCCCTCATCTATGGCCTTGGTGACTGTCTCAAAGAAGTCAACTAGGTTTAGTAGGCATGATCTGCCTTAACAAAGCCGAACTGGGTCAGGTCAAGTGTTTGGAGGTTCCCAATGTCTTTGTTAATGAGTTCCATGATGATGTGCTCCATAATCTTACAGACCAGGCTAGTCAGGCTTAGGCGGCGATAGTTACCAGGGTCAGTTGTGGCCCCTCCTTTGTGGAGAGGAATAACTGTTGCTGTGCGCCATTCTGTGGGCATGTAGCCTATGGAGAGGCTGCAGTTGAACAGTGTGTTTAGGCAGGGAGTTAGTTCGTTCTGTAGTTCATGCAAGACGCAGCCTGGGACACCATCTGGTCCTACTGACACTGTGATTTTGGCTTTTGAAAGGGCTGTTTTCACCTGTGCATCTATGATTTTTGGGACACTACACTTTTCCGGTATTGTTGTGGACCCTTTTGGAGGTGAGAGGGGGGTGAAGTTTGCACTGAATCTATCTGCCAGGATGTTGGCAATATCAGTAGGTTCAGTATATTTTGTGCTATTTTGCACTAGTTCAATGCATATCTGCGAGTTGCCACTTAGATCCTTAACATAGCTAAAGAAGGCTTTGTGGTTATCTTTTGAATCCTTGGCTATTTTTCTTTTGAAGTTAGCCTTGGATGATTTCATGAGAGACCTTAGTTTCTTACTGATACTGATCAGGGATGTCTTTCCTTCTTGGGATTTTCTTTTTTTCTGTACTAGTTTCCTTCTTCTATTGTATAGCCTGTTTATTGCAGGGGTCCACCAAACTGGTTTCCTTCTCTTAGAGGAGTGATTCTTGGTTTTCCTAGGAATGGCATGATCCATGCATCCTTGTAGGTGCTCATAGAGTGCATTTGTAAAGGTTTCTGCATCTTGGGCAGCATTATCCTTTAGCATGGGGGCTGTGAAATGTACCACCTCTGTCTTAAGTAAAGTGAAGTTTTCTTTAGAAAAGTTTTTTACTGTGGTTTCCTTAGTTGGGGGTGGTGGTGTGGTGTGGACATCCAGAGTGATTAGTTTATGGTCTGATCTAACCAGTGACGGGTTGACCTCTGGTGTGGAACACCTGAAGCCCATGTTGGTGATGACCAGGTCCAATATGTTTTCACCTCTGGTAGGGAAGTTTACTAGCTGATCCAGGGCATTTGAATTGATGAATTCCAGGAAGCGCTGGGCCTGGGAATTTGTACTCGAGTAGTTTTCCCAGTGAATGGTAGGGTAATTGAAATTGCCCAATATCAGGGTGTTTGGTAGGACCTTCATGTTATCTAGTGTCTCCAGAAAGGTGGAGTGGTGGTCCTGGGTCATGGAGGGTGATCTGTAGCAGGCCACAATTTGCATTGCAGATTTGCCCGATGTTAGTTGCACATGGATGATCTCAGAGGTATCATGCTGTGCCACTTACCTGGAGGTGTAGGTATCCTCGATGAATATGGATACACTCCTTGTTTACAATAATTTGCAAACTTTGCTAACCAGAGATTTTCATTTGATATGTGCTGACCTGAGAAACAAGTGAAGATCTGAAATTTATGACTTTACTGTATTACATACTGTCTCTGGCTGTGTATGTTTTGCTCAAAACCTTCCTGCAGTGCTTATGTACTACTATATTTACTCTAACTGCACTTAAATAGTAACACATTATCCTTAAGTGAAATACAGTCAAAGATAAGTAATTTCACACTGACTATCTAATTTGTTCTCTCTGATGACTGCTTTAGAGTGCTATATACATGTCCATTCAGCCATCCACAACCCCTTTTACTCATGTTTGCACAGGGACTCAAGATGTCACTTCAACAGTGACAATCATATAGAGCCAAAGTTAACACAACCAGGTGGCTAGCTCTGCCACAGTAGTTTGTTTCATAGTACAGACTCACACGCACACCTGTTACCAGTTTAGAGTGTCCACTCCACTTACTGTATGTCTTTTGAATGTGGGAGTAAACCCAAGCAAACACAAGGAGGACATGCAGGCTTCAGAAAGAATGCACTGTAGCCGAGAACTGAACCAGGAAATCTGTTGCTATGAGGCAACAACACCATCCACTATGCCACTGTGCTGCCATGCTGTATGTATTCCATAATTATTAGGTATTCTTTACAAGCATGCTTTCTATTTTCAGTTTCTTTGGGTCTGTACAGTTTCTTGATATAGTTTAGTGTTTGGAAATATCTTCTTCTTCTTCTTTCAGCTTTTCCTGGTTAGGGATCGCCACAGTGGATCACCTGTCCGCTCATGATTGGTAGTGGAATTTTATGGTGTTGAATTGCCAGCCCAATGCCCAACCTTTCACAGAAGGCACACACACATGCACTCACATCTAGGGCCAATTTTTGAGTGTCCAATCAACCTACAGCATGTCTTTGGGATGTGGGAGGAAACTGGAGCACCTGGAGGAAACCCACGCGACCACAGGGAGGCCATGCAGACTCCACACAGAAGGCACCCCAGCCGAGGATCGAACCAGAGAACCTCTTGCTGTGAGGTGACAATGCTAACTGCTGCACCACTGCGGCCAATAAAACTATCTTGTACATCTGCTTAGGTAAGACTATTTTTTAAGTCTAGGAACCTAAATGGTAATCAAGCATACCTTTGTCTAGTTTATAACCTTTTCACTTATGTCTTCTCATTTGGAACCACCAGACAAATGAAGCTTTCATTCTTCAAAAATTATAACTTTCACCAGTAATTTCTATGTATGTCATAATTCAGTTTGTGATGTCCTCCTCTATGGCGGTCCTAGAATGTAAAATGAAGTCCACAAGGTCATTGTTGTAAGCTGTATACTATGGAATGGGCTTTGGGAAAATAGTCACTCAACAGTTGTACTCCATCTAGGTAATTGTTATCTTCCAAGCTGCCACTGAGCATCTCATGCATTTATCATGTGCCCTTCTAAACAACTATGGCACTGAAATAATTCAGTTTACTGTCTCATGGTCCAAAATGATCCTGTAAGTGACCATAGCTCTCTTCATTTTAATATATATATATATATATATATATATATATATATATATATATATATATATATAATATTGGTTTCCAGAGTATTTTTACTGAAGGCTTCCTTATCTATCTATAGCTATCTAGCTATCTAGTTATTATATATATATATATATATATATATATATATATATATATATATATATATATATATATATATACTTGCATAAACCTATTGCTGCAAGACAGTCACAAATGTCATTAATAATCTAAGGGGTGATGGCAATGAATCCTTATTAGCACTCTCTCAGTAAAGCAGTTTCAGTTAATGTAATTCACTAAGGAAGCATTCAGCAAAAATATTTTGCAAAGCAATATATCTTTCACTAACATGGCATAAGTGGTAGCATTGTCGCCTCACAGCAAGAGGTTCTCTGGTTCAATTCTCGGTTGGGGTGTCTTCTGTGTGGAGTCTGCATGTCCTCCCTGCATTTGTGGGGGTTTCCTCTGGGTGCTCCGCTTTCCTCCCACATTCCAAAGACATGCATCTGAAGTAATTATCCCTGGGCTTCCACTGAAAATAGGCTCTGTCCCAGTTGGATATTCACAGTAAACAAATGTTCATAGCCTGCCTTAGGCATAGGGCTATTAGGCAGCTGCCTAGGGCACCAGTCTAGCAGGGGCAGTTTTCCAGTAATCTGGATGGTGTAGGTAGTCCAGGATGGGGGTGCCGGGTGGTGTGGAGGGTACTGTGGGGCCCTTTTGCCTAGTGCACCAGTTGACCAAAGGCTATCCCTGCAAATGTTATATAAATAAAATAAAAATAAAATGTGCCCATGCAGTTTTGATGACAGAATCATTTTAACCACTGAATTTATTTATACTAAGCTAATGTTCTGAAAACAGCTTCTCTGAATATGTGGGTCACTACAAAGAAAGTGTTACCCTAGGATAACATGCCCATAAAAATACATCATTTTCCCCAGCTTGCACTTTAGCTTTTGGAAAGATATAATATCTTGTCTTAAAATATTTCCATGGGAACTCCAGGAAGGCAAATATGTATGTTTAGCTGAGTGGAACAGTGGCTATTCAGTACATAAGTTCCACTGAAAGAGAAATTATGTAATATTTTATTATTTGCAGGATAACTAAACAAATAATAAGCACCATCAATATCATAAAGACTAGTTCCTGGAAACACCTTCCAGAGAAGTGAGACTTTTAGCTGCAGTGAGAGAAAATATATTTGATAGCTAGAGTAAATGGCAGAGTTCCACACCCCCATTCCCAGTGTCAGAAACAATGCGTGTTTATACAAAGAGTCTAAAAGCTCATATAGTCTTATCACTATATGTAGTATTAGATACATACGCTGGTGGGTGTGGTGATGATGTGTGAGTGGACATTTTCTAGTTTTGCTGCAACAAAAAATTCAAGTAGCTTTTAGAAACCATATCATATCATATAAAATGTTGATTTTAGTACTGATGCATACATTACACAATGTTTTATGTAACTCACGCACAGCAAGCTGTGATGCATTTGCTAACTCAGTTGACAAACAATTTCAGCAATAATAGATACTACCCAGAGGGAGGAATCTGGTCAAAAGGTTTTACAGCTGTGTTCATGAAAGAAGAAATTATAACTGAGTAAAAGTATAGTGTGCTATGTCCATAATTATCCTAGCATGTGCAAAAAGCTGTGATCTTTATCTGCAGTGCTCACTGTGATAAATAAGTGTGCAACACGCAAAGCTGTTTTCAATTACAAGATGTCAATGGGAATCTCTCTCTGGTACAGTCCTAAAATTAGAACACCAAATAATTCCATAATCCCACAAAGCAACATCATTCAGTAGGTGAACAATACTATAATAACACTAATTCTAGTTTATTCATGATTTAACCAACAATAATAATTAAAAGATTATGTTACCGCATCTTTGGGTAGCTGTCTGAGTAAAGATAAATGAATGCAAGTGCAATTACACCTGTACAGAAACATTTTAAATATGTCCAAAACAACCTTAATTACATAGTTTCATATGAAAGAAATAGATTAGACGTAGTTTCAGAATAATTCACTAAACAGCTAATATGTACTATATGAAAGATACATGAATGTGGAATTTGACACATTCCATTCAACCAGTTCTACTTTGCATATGCAATTACTTCAGCCAGAACTGGAACCATTTCTTCCAGAAGCATTCAATCAAATCAGCCCATCTGGAATGTAACACTGCATTTCTGATGAAAGGAGGCCTGCATTTAGCCATTTATACATAGACAAGTGAAAGAAGTGATGAGAGATTACATAGTTTGCTAAAAGTATGTGCATGCATTTGAATACAACCTCACCATTTCCCATTTTGGCAGCAATCAGACATAATAACCGTCTTGCCATGGTCTTTTATACTGTTGTATTTCAGGTAATGAGTCACTGCACTGCAGATAATTATCCTTCACTAAGTGGTTCTAGGTAAACAAACTGATGGCATTCCAAATGAATGTTGTTTGCAGGCTAAGCTTCATCTCATTCTGTCATGTGAAAACTGACAACTTAGTGAGTCTGAGACTCAACGCTTTAAAAAAGCAGCTCATGGTATTTGGAAATCATAAATATCTTTAACATGCTTAATCATCATTTGATAGTTCTATAACATCTTGTACAGGGTGTAAAGGCCTGCATTTTAAGCTTCTTTTAATTCACAAGCTCTTTAACGCTTCATATAATCCACAGCTTTAGGGCTTGTTAGCAATATAGAAGTAAATGACCTAAAAACACAGCATCCGTATGACTGTTTTTTTAAACAGTTCTACTGACTGGGTCATGGTATATTAGAAAAATGCAAATTGTAATCAAAACACTAAAATGGGCAACAACCAAAAGCACTAGTGTGCACTGAGCAGTGAACAACTGTGAATTCACAGTGCACCATCTTTTTTCACCAGTGCAACTTAAATCAATGTGTTATATATGAAACTGTATCACTGCTGTCTTGATATATTGAGACAAATGCAGGTACAAAATGTACAGCGATTGTTTCTATGCCATTTACCAGAAAATTCCATCTAAATTTACACCTTGTACATTGTTTTTTAAGGCATTTTTTTAATTTGAATAATTTTACAGTGTAAACCAAAGACAAGTACATTTTTAAGGCAGATAAAAAGTCCTTTATTATTTGTAGTATGTCTTAGGTATGAAGATGTTTATAAGAGGTTTAAGGTATTACACAGTGAAAGACTTATTTTGACTGGGTTTTTATTGCAGATTTTACTGAATGGTTTGTCTGCATTAACATTGTATCCTTTGGTTTAGATATTATTTGGGATATTTTGTAGGTACCCTAATGCCGATGGACAACAGGTTTAATTTAAGCTCTGTGTTTTTAAGCCATAGCCAGACAACCCACTTATGCTGTACTGATGTGGTCAATAAAATTGTTAAAACATGTATGCCTGTAGCTAGTGGGATTTGACTTTATTGGCCTGAGTGTACTCATAAAGATTTAAAAAGTAAAATTTTGCAGATGTTTAGAAGCCACGTAGCTGAAATACTGTTTTGTCCTTAACATGCCTTTTGCATATTAACTTAAGGAGCTCCACTAAAGGATATTTATGGTATTACACACTGGAGATTCCTTGGCTGGATCTTTTTTTCAGTTTCTAAAACATAGAATATAGTTCTATGTTGTTGTTGTCTTTCAGCTTTTCGCGGTTAGGGTTCGCCACAGCGGAACTCCGGTTCACTAATGATTGGCAGTAGATTTTCACGAACGCCAAGGTGCCAGCTCTACGTTCAACCTTCAACAAAGGCACGCGCATTTATGCATGTCTTTCGAACGCCCACCCAACCGCGGGGAGGACATGCAGACTCCAAAAATCAGTCTACATCATAGTATGGTGATATCTGATTGACCCTCATTGCATCTATGCTGAGCCAACACTTCTTTGCCTGTGTATATCAATGGAGACCAATGGCAATTCCTAGCAGAAGAAACTTTCTACAATTAGTTTACAATAGTTTGAGCTATAAGTATGTTCAAACCTGGTTTATTATACTGTAACACAAAATAAACACACTCATTTATATGTGCACAGACACATACATACACACACACACACACACACACACACACACACACACACACACACACACACACACACACACACACACACACACACACACACATACATGTGCGCGTGTGTGCACACACACACACACACACACACACACACACACATACACACACACACACACACACTACTCATTTTTTATAACAGATCTAAACCTGAATATTAAAGTTTTAGTATTGACCCACCCTAGCTGTCTTCTAGTTGCCCAACTCACCACTTTAATTTTATCTCTCACTGCATCCCCTCTAACTGATGTATTATCTTACTGCTTAAGGACCCACCTTAATAATATTCTATGTGGTTTGTGCATTTAATCTCATTACGCTGTTTTTGCCAGCTGCAATTAGATGAGGAAGACTGTTTGTAGCTGTCTGGCAGCAGAGAGAACTAAAGGGCTGCAGTTTCCTAAACTCATTTCCTTTCCCCAGGGTGTATTTGCCACTCTACAGAAAAATCCCAATACTTTCAGATATTTAAAAAGTTTAAATCCTAGTACTTTTAGATATTCAAAAAGTATAAATCCCAGTACTTCCAGATATTTCAAAGTATGACTTCACAGTTGATCCCACTCTGTGGTATTTCCATTCTAAAAAAGATTTCACCACGACCAAAGGTCATCTGACAAAAAGCACAGTAAAACAAAACAGAAGGAATAAACAGCACAGTTGAAAACAACTGAACATTTATTAAATACAAAAGGAAGTACTTTTGTGCATAAGCACTTATTCAGACTGTTCAAACAACTCAAAAGCCAGCTTTAATTACCATTGTAAAACATAAAACAGCCAATGAACACTTAGTAAAAAGTTAATAAACGCAGACGCCAACCAAATCAATTCATTGCCTTAAGAGCAAATTTCTGCTTAATCCTACATACCCTTAGGAAAGGCCCCAGGGAAGTATTTTCATTTAAACCAAAAATTCTCTCTGCCTCTAAAGTGATAATCCATTTTAATTCATTCATACCAGTTTTATTAAACTCATCTTCTCCTGTAATATTCTTAACAGTCAGCTGAACTACTTTACTGCTTACTTTTGTATTTAATACATTTTCAATTATTTTTAGCCATGCTGGTTGTTCCTTCTTTCTTGGTATTTCTATTCTAGTCAGCTTGCTCAGTGCATACCATGTTAGGGCTGCTTGACATATCACGATACTTAATTTAGAAACTTGTCCCCCTTGCTCTTGTACTATTTGCTTATCACATCTGCCAAGGAAAACACACAACAAGGTACCTGTAGCTCTTTCTTGTTGTCTGATAATCTCATAGGTGCTCATAGGTTTATTTCAAGTCATAAAGAACATCGACTCATTAAAATCAATTGCAAACACATTAGCTCCATTAGTCATCAAACTGGCTTTTACAGCACGTAATCTTCTCAGAAAGTTAAAGCTATTCAGGCTGAAAGTTTACAAGTTGTTGACTTTGTACTGTCATATAAAACTGTATTCTTTTCTCTTCTTGGGACAAAGCTGCATTCTTTTTCTTTCTTAGGGATATACAGCCGTAAGCCTTTTGTAGCTGGGAGAAGAACAAATCCGATAATTACTGTGAGCATCTTCATTAATTAGCTCGACTGTACAATCCAGGAAATATAACATTTTGGTTGACTCAGAAAAGAAAGGCAGGACCTGTAACTTGGAAAATATAATTTTTTTAAAGGCTGTGTTATCTCAGTTATCACAGCTACTTCTTTATTCATTTGTAAGAAATTTTCACTGACAGTGTAGCATATATGTAAGAAATAAAAATGAAAGTGTCATTGCCAAAAAGTCACTGTCAGTTTTGCAGCAGACTCTCAAACATGACAGTATTCTTACTACTTCCATTCTAAGTTGATGGGACTGTGATCTAACAAGACAGTGGAGGCATTATAATTTCAACAGCTGTGCCCTCACACTATATTATGAGCAAAAAAAAAGCATTCCAAGAAAACAACATGTCAGCCCCCATGAGGGTATGCAGGGATGGAAAAAAACTAATAACATTTTAATACTTAGTTATGTTTTTGACAGACTGCGGTGGTGGTGCTGCGGTAGCTTTGTCACCTTACAGTATGATGTTGTCTTGTTCGATTCTCAGCTAAAGCGTCTTCTGTGTGGAGATATGCGTGAATGGCCGTACCTTCGTTGAAGGTTGTGCGTCAGAGCTTGCAACTCGGTACGTAAAAATCTACTGCCAATCATTAGCAGACCGGAGTTCTGCTGTGGTGACCCCTAACCGGGAAAAGCCAAAAGATACAACAGTTATGTTTTTGACAGGTTTGGGTCATGTAGAATTTCACAGGAAAATTAAAAAATGGATTTTAGCATTTTACCACAAATTTGCATTGATAGAGGCTGTGTGGTGCAGTGGTTAGCATTGTCACCTCACAGCAAGAGGTTCTTTGGTTTGATTTTCGGCTGGAGTGCCTCCTGTGTGGAGTCTGCATGTCTTCCCTGTGGTCGAGTAAGCTTCAAAGTCAGGCAGGTAGGTGTGTAAATGTATGTGTATGTGTCTTCTGTGAAGGTTGGGCACCAGGCTGGCAACTTGCACTGTAAAACTCTACTGACAATCAAGAGTGGACTGGTGATACACTGTGGAAACCCCTACAACAACAACCACAAATTTGCTTTGGTAGACTTGATTAGCCACTAATCCATACAACTAGCAACAATAAGAAAATCAAGACCACTGGTTCAGACCCAAAAGTAGACTCAAAAACAATTAAATAAAATGAAGATGAAATTATTTTGAAAGAAAAGCTGTTATACAAAGAGTCTGTCTTTATTCTGAAATATGATGCTTTGGTCCCTATTCTTACTGAATGGAGAGGTTAATTGGAAGTATTTTATTTAATTGTTTGATTGTATTATTGATTGATTTTGTGTTTTTTATGTAAAAGATACTACATTTTCAAATGGATTTTGTAACTCCTGGAAGGTTTTGTACCGAGGAGCTAGAGAATAAAATACTTTTGGGTCCGAACCAATGGTCTTGATTTGATTAGCCACTAAATTGCTTGTTAAGACTGATGACAGAATTAATACCTTTCTGAGCTTGCTCCTCAAAATTTTTGCCATGATTTTCTTCCATTTGTTATACAAGCTACTGATGTTCATATTCCAGCAGGGTGGCTTGTTTTTGCATTCACTCTGTGCTTGTTCCAGATAGGTACAGCTGTCTCTATGTAGCTGTTAATATGACTATACAGGTTTTTGTAAACTATTCTGCATAGGCAGCAGTATTCTCTGTTTGGATGGGCTTGAAATTTTGTTAAGGTGTTGGTTAATAGTAGGACGTTTGCCTTAGAATAATTCCTGAAAGTTACAGGGCTAGCAAGAGTTCTTGGTGTTATTTTATTTCAAGGGAAACAGCCTTATTGTTTGACCTGACCACTGAGCACATTACAGTCAGCAAGGTACAGTGTTCTCCCATGTTTTTGAGGACCAGGTCAAGGATACAAAGTCTAGGCACTTATGGGCCTGCATGTTAGTGATCATGTAAGATTGCCAGTTTATAGAGGAGTAGATAAAGTAGTCCATGAACATGGTAAAAGGTTGAATGGAGTGTCTTGCATGTTTTTAAATATGCGTTATAGGTTTCATGGGCCATGGAGTGAGAATTATAGCTATCAAGGATATAGTATGGGATTTTCCCTATGGTAATGTAGATGTGGAGAAGCTCGAGTGCATCATACCGATTGATTAAGGTGTCTTTGTTTTTTATGTAGATAGAGAAATCACCACCTTTTATCTCTTCCTGTGTATTAGGTGGTCTTGATGTATGGAAGGTATTATAACCCTGCACTGCTGGGCTTATGTCCATGGCTTTTAACCAAGTTTCAGTAATTGCACAAATATGTACATTCTCATGATGAGAAGAGCTTACAGACTGTTGAATTTTCTGTTTAGACTCCTGGCATTGAGCAGTAATACACTTAGATTTTCTAGATTTTCTTGGGTTGGTTCTGTTATGCTGGAAGATTTTTCAGGTTGGCAATGCCTAACAAAGGCACTATGGAGGAAGACAAGGTTTTAGCCAATGTCAGTATCTTTACTCAGAAATCCTCCAAATCACATTTACTCCTTCAGCATTAATTTTTCTGACTGTGAATGATTCTTAATTGTTTTATAGTTATTGATGTCATGATCTCTGAAAAGACAGCTGTTTATTATATTTTGATGACCTAGTTGACCATGTTGGCCAGACCCATTTTTCTGGAGGATTAGGCAGAAATCACCAAACGACAACCTCTCAAACATCATTTGCACAAACAGAGAAAAGGATATATGCTAATGAACCAGTTTAAAATACGGCAACAGCAAGACAGATAATGAGGCAGTAATTACTGGATAACTACACAGTATAAGAAATCTGTCATAATAATAATGTTACATGATACAGATGTACAATACAACAATAGCTGGACAGCACACAGGGAATTTGTAATGAGTATATACTCACTCACTGCTTTGCTTTGTTCATTTCAAAGTTTTCCTGTGTGCCATTCATAAAAGCAGGTATTTCATTGCATGCTGGCTCTCAATACTATGAAACATGTCACTGAATCATGGTACTGAATGCCAGCATTTAACATATCGTCTGCAGAGTGCATGCAAAGTTTATGAATACCAGGTCTCAAACCTGACTATCAAACAATAGGATATTATAGCTGGCTGTGTCCAAAGCATCTGTAAGGAGACCCTTATATTTTTCTCACATGCTTAATCACATAGTCTAATGCATCATTTACTCTTAAGAAGAATGGAACCCTGCTGTGCATCAGAGGGTATGCAAGTGTAATCTGTATAAGGCATACACTGTACCCTTTCAATCATTATACTGAGTAGTCAGCAATGCAGATAGTCTACTATTGTTTACTGATTTAGCAGAAGTATCGTTACCTATAGGTCTCATTGTATAGGTCAGTCTGCATGGTATAGGGATAAGTTTTTGCATGGCACTCATGCTCATATTCCAACAAGCTATACATTTAGCAATGGTCTGTGCAGCTCATTGAAGTAGGAGAAACTCATGTGGTCCTGAAGACAACTCAGGCTTAATTTGACTTCTGAACACAGTGAATATATAATAATACTACCTATTTATTTACTTATCTGTTTAATTATTGCATCTTTTATCTGGATGGTCTGACTGGTCCACGCAAGACCCTTTTCATGGGAAGCCCCAGGAGAAAAGTTCCATAATAATTGTTAAACAACAATTGAGCTAGCATGATAATCAGGCAAGAGAATTGGTCAGGTAAAATATTCCATAGTTACACACAGGCAGACATACAAAAATAAACACATCTTACATAATAAATATATCTTACAATGGGTTAAAGATATCACAATGAAAATCTCTCAATAACTGTCAAAAGCAGTTTTCTATATTTGAGGATTCCAAAATAATAGCAATGTAATAGGTTGTAACTTTGCTGTGTTTTTTTAATAAGAAATATCTTTATTAAATTATTACTTATGACATAGGCAATCGCATATTTATATAAATGAAAACAAACCATATTGATTATATATCACTTATAATTGATCCAGTCATTGACATTCATATATTGCATAGCTAGAGTTAGCAGTGCATTGCTCATTATGAAGGTGGATGGGGTAGAGGCATTTGTAAAGGAAGTCAACTTGCATAAAGAGAGTAAGATATAATTAGAGCAGATTAGTCACAAGTGATGGTAAGAAGGAGACAGGAATATGTAAGCACAAAGTTTAGACAGAACAGTAGCTAGTCCTCCAACTGGCACAGAGGACTGACATAATCCTGAAATTAGGAGATGAGCATGACAGTTTCTTTTAAAACTAAGCTTAGTATCTATTTTCCGCAGTGGGCTGGGTATGCTATTCCATATTTTGGGCATATAATTGGAATAGATAGCATTCCCTTATAAATTCTAAGAATTAGAATGCTGAGCCAGAAATTATCTTTAGAGCAGAGTAGGGATATAGCACTGCAGGAGGATATGCAGGAAAGGGTATTCATCTGAGTAGAAAAGTATGCAATTAGCAATTTTTAGCTGATGGATTGTAAGGTAGTTTGAAAATTCCATCCAGTTTATTTTTGAGAATGAAAGGTAGTGATGTGATCTGTTAGGGAAATTAGCAATGAATTTGGCAACTTTATTGCAGCATTGGCCAGGCTTTCCTATGAGGCTTTTGAGTAGGTTTGTTATGGAAAGAGGAGTGTTGGTATGAGACAGGGCTGCTGGATCAAGCACAAGGTGACCTAAGCAGCTGTATAGGCCTGGTGCTGTCTGGTGACCCGGCCTAACTTTAAAAAAATCTCTATTACTTTCAGCTCTGCTTAAAAAATCTAAACTATGTTCATCTCTGCTGCTTTCCATGTATTTGAAGAGATAATCATCTGATATTAACACATTTACTTTCAGTTAATGTCAGCATACCTACATGAATGTCATTCCATTTGCTGTGTGGGCAACTTAAAATTGATAAGGAAGATGATCAGATGTGGTTTAGCGGAGATCACAGACTGTCCATATTCAGCAAGTAGAATTGCAGTCCGTGTTCAGTGATTAACAGCATACAAGATTGGACTTCATGGCACACATTTTGCAGGTGTGCAGATGCAAAACTGTGTGACTGCAGAACTGAGTGAATGTGTATTTTGCTCATGCCTTCTATCCAAGGATGGTAGCCCGGGATGATTACTGCAGCCTGTACATGCCTCCTGTCTGTGGATGACAGTATGGGATGATTATTGCATTAATTACACAGAAAATTCAGGTCAGAGTTTCACTGGGGATTACAATTACTCAGTAATACCAGTCATTGGGGTGTTCTTGCACAGAAAATATATGCTTTATTTTCCAAAACCACTGTCTGGTTAAGTGACTTGCTCAAAGTTACAGAGTAGGCAGAAAGAGCTAGAGAAAAATCACATTTTACTGTAGGAAGCAGTTCATTAAGAGTTTAGAGCCTTAATCCACTGCACTAACTACCATCTCTTCCTTAAGTTCTTCACTTTCTGATTAAATCAGTGAGGATAATGGACAATCGATAATGCTAATCATTAGCTTTGTGTATGTGTTGTTTAGGAGATGCATTTCAAGTTAATTATAGCCATTTGGCACTTATGGCTTTGAGTTGTTAAACTGCTTCCTGTATTCAAAACTACAATGTTTTAATCTTTCCATCTCCATTTTCCTACCGTGGACCTTAGAGTAAATCACTCAAACTGTGCTTCTGGTCATCACTGAAAAGGAACATTTTGTATATTGAATTTACTTGGTTAACAAATAGGTAAAAATGGTATTTAAAAGTTGGACATTTGTCCCCTCATTATTTTTGGCTTTGTCCAGAATTCTTGAGCAAAGAAGTTGAGAGGTATATTGCCCATTCCTTTTAAAATTTGTGGCTTTCTGGCATATTGTTGTTGATTGCAGTCTTTAAATAATAACAGACATGAGTTTCAGACTTAGTATCTTTCAGAAAATGCTTGCTAATGCAAAGCTTTATATTCTAGCAATGCTTTTAGAGAAACATTTAAAATCTGTTCCTCATTTTTGAGTCTGCTTCTCTGATTTGAGCTACGAAGTTGAGAAGGAGAGTGGTTCCATCTGATCTGAGCTAAGAGGTTGAGAGGGTGAGGTTTATAATGGGTCCCATTGTATTGTATTGAAAGCAGTGAGCTAAGATACATTTCTGGTATTTCTGGCCCATTATTTATGAAGGTATTCTTCACTTATTCTTGAGCAGATATCTGAGGTGTATAGTCAGGCAAGTGGCTGTAACTGATTTTTTTGTGTGTGTGTGTATGTGTGTATATGTGTGTGTGTGTGTGTGTGTGTGTGTGTGTGTGTGTGTGTGTGTGTGTGTGTGTGTGTGTGTGTAAATAATTGGTTCCTGTAACCCACAGTAGTTATGGTGTAAAGGAAGGAATTGATTGTAGTAAACATGAATATCAGCTTAAAAGCCATGCTCTTTAAGTAGAATCCTTGGGTTTCTTGTTTTGTTGACTGTTGACAGTGTGTTTATTATCTAATTGTGAATAAACTGGACAAGATGGAATGCATGAGTTTAAAGTCAACTGTGAATACATTTTTATCTAACCTTGTTTTTTTTGCAGGCACAGTGGTGTGAAATGCACTTTGTTGGACTGCAGCAGTCTGTCTGAAACTGAATGCAGATGAATAAAATTATGGGCTGCTTCTCTTGTGCATTTTTTGATTTTCCAGCCTTCACTTATCTGCTGTGTATCTCCATCAAGTCACTTTGCCAGGTAGTGCTACAAGGTTGCCCTTGAAAAGGGACACTTACATCCAGTGGACTGTTCCAAGCTGTTAGCAAATGTATTGCACATTTTTATATTGAATTCCTGTGCCCTTCCAATTCGATACTATTCCCCATTCGGGTATAATAGATAAACTCTCTCAACTAGGCATCAGTCCATACTAGATGAGTAGTAAACTGGATCACTGATAGAACCCACCTAGTCAAAATAGGGGAAGCCACCACAAGCAGTCAACCTGTAATGAATGATGTACCCCAGGGATCGATCTTGGAGCCTTTGTTGTTTGGGATATACTTTTCTGAAGTGCAGGTCAAAACCAGTGGACTAGGGCTGACCAAGTTTACAAATGACTGCAAGCTGTGTGCTGCCATAAATTCCCCTAGTGATGTGGACATCCTCCAAGAGGATCTCAACCAAACAAATGACTGGTGCCAGAAACATAGCCTCAAACTTAATACCAAAAAATGCATCACCATCTCCTTTGTGGAGAGTGATTTTCCTGCAAATTAGCACATTAATAATGGTCCTAAGCACCCAATCTGTCATGAGGGACTTGGGCACCCAGGTTGTTAGCAAACTGACTTTTGCCCACCATATTGCCTCCATTGTACAGAAAACTTTCTACATGGGCCATCTCATTAGTAAGGGTATCTCATCCAGGGACAAGGTGGTCATAACATCACTGTATTCTTCTCATATAAGACCCATTATTGAGTACAATGCCCCCTTTTGGCATTTACCTTACATAGCACATGCAGCAGCTGTAGAGACCACAGAGGTTCCTCATCAGTAGAATCCAGGGCCTCAAGCATCTACCCTGCACAGATAGGCTAAAGGCCATGTCCATCTACTCAGTCTCCTACAGACTCCTCAGAGGTGACCTCTGTCTGGCATACAAAGCAATCTCAGACCCTGCCTTGATGGGACTGCTGCATATCCGCAAGATAAGATCCAATTGAGTAACCTTCACTCACGCTATCACCTTGGTCTGTGACATCAATAGGACTTGTTAGCTGGACATATTTGTGTCCCAGAGACTCCCTCCTTCTGTGGAATAGACTCCCACTCCACATCAAGCAGAGTACCTCATTAACCCTTTTTAAGCGCAACCTGGATAACTGGATAATGAACGCAAAAAACACCCCTGGGATTCCACGTGTCCCTGCTGGACAGGGGCATCAGGTGCTGACATCAGAACATGGGCTAAATTCTTGGCTAGGCTTGTAAGGGCCTCGGGGCCAATTACTTAGTAACGTCCTATGATCCTATGCTAATTTGTGATGCACTATATGCTGTTTGACAGTGAGTCCCAGCACATATCTTGTAGTTTAATGGGTGCATTTTCAATGAATGTTAGTTTCAAGGGAGCAGGAGTTTACCATTGATCATGCTGAGTCTGTTTTCAGCGTAAAACCGTATTGTTAAACAAATGGCCGTCATTATTTTTGCCATAAAATTTAAAATAACACTTTTAAATTAAATCCAAATCTCTGTGCTCATCATAGAAATATAAAAAAGAAATACTATGCAAAGAAAAAAACACCAGTGCAGCTGCATAGCAAAGAGAAAAGTCCAAGAATTAGCATGTAAATCACTTTAATCTCAACTTTTGTGTCACTGAATTCATCAGAATAAAATTCATTAAAAACCTGAGCCATTTATACAAAAAATTAACCAAGATGTAACAAGAAGTATTAGTAACAATAAAACCAATCAACAGTGAAGTAATTGAAATTAATGTGAATTAAAAAGTCTTATACGCAAATTCCTTAATTTAACTGTTAAATACAACATACAGTGTACAATCTCTAAATTTATTCCATTTTAATATTTGCAATCTCCTATCTTTAAAAAGAATTTGATATTTACCATATTGTTGAGCCTGGGAAATTTGTGTGCTACCATTTCTAAGCTGCCATGAGGTTTCTCTCTGCTCTAATCTGTTCTTATAATTCCCACCCCTTTAATCAATCAGTACTTGCTATAATATAGAAAAATAAACTTCTTATGTTTCTTAATCCTGTAATATATTTGTAAAGAGCATCCTTCATATCCTTACTTTTAATACTGTATATGTGTTCTTTAATTCTATCTTGTAGTACTCGTGTAGTCAGTCATACCTATATAATATCCACTACATCCCGAACATACACTTATGTATATCAATCCTCTAGTTTTACAATTAAATCTACCAAGGACAGACAAAGTGTAGGATAAATGGTCTAAGGAAATGTATGGTCCTTCCAAAATATATCAGCAAACAGTGCACCCACCACACTTAAACATTCCTTTACCTTTCTCTGTTATAGATGGTATGAGAGTGATTTTGGTGCTATCAACAGTGTTTTTATATATAACATTCAGAACATTTCCTTTAACCTTTATATAAATCATTATTGCCTTCCAAATTTTCCATTTATTTTGTATGATAGTACATGTGACTTAGCTGTCTGTTTTTGTCAGTTCCTAAATTTTTGACATATTGGGCCTCCTTTCTACTAATAAAAGGTTGTCTGAAAATAGGATAAAATATAATATTTTGTTTAGCTAAAACTTCCTTTTCTGTTTCCATCAAAAATTCCCCTTTTATAACCTCTTGCCAAAAATAGACTGTTAAGAAATTTAATTTCCTCATCTAGTTGGGTCTTATCAGTTGTCATCCTACAAGCCCTTATGTGCTGCCTCCTGGGAATATTCTTCTTTGTGAACTTGGGATGATTGTTAAATGTGAGTAATAGTTACTATGAATGTCTTGATAAAATCTATGTATTTATGCTAAAACACAAAAGTTTAAATATTGAAAATATGTACTTTGAAGAATGTCTTAGTCTTAAAATTGTAGTGAGGGGCTTGAGAGTTTTTAATTTCCCAAATAATGTTGTGGAAGGAACAGAAGTTTATGATGAACTGTTACATATTTTTGATAGATGTGGGTTTGACTTGATGAAAGCTATGATAAAAAGGAACACTGGTGAAATGGAAGAATTATTTAAACAGATTACTGAAATGAATGAATGTATTATAAATGACTTATTATTTACAGTCACCTCAGAAAAAGAAAAATATTTTAATTTGAGGAAATGTATAGATTGGAAATGTACTGTAATTATTAATAGAAAGAAAAGAAAGATTGAGAGAGACCTACTGGAATATAAAGAGAAAAGGACCTACCCTTTACCTAAGGCTAATAGAAAGACAGGAATGGACATGAAACATCTGAGCAAGAGTATGTATGGGACAATGAAGGGGGGACAGAATTTACAAGGCAGAATGGGAATTATTTTTATAGGAATGACCCTTTAGAATTTCCACCTCTCCGTGGATCCAAAAGGATAAGAAACAGGAACCAAGCACAGTTCAACCCAATGTATGCACAGGTGGGGATGTGAGGGGTGGAACAACATGACGGGGGAGACAGTAACAACTATTTTTAATATTGTCAAAGAAGAACATCAACACGCATCCAGCAAGTTTAATATCTTTAACTATAGTGCATCATTTTAACACCTAGCCACTTCCACCTACTGCTGAAGAGGTTGAAGTTCATCCCACGTAGGAAATGTGATATAAGTAAAACCATCATTGACTTAAAAATGTTTGTACATAAAATTAACTTACAGATTTTAGGAAACCAGAACCCTGTAGTTAACCAGAGCAAAGAACTCCATAGGAAGAGTACATATAACCCCCCCCCCCTCCAGCCACAACTCAAACATTTTGAAATGGTGGTTTAAAATGAACTGAGAAGAGAAATGACTAAGAACAAATTTAGTTACAACTTTTCAACAAATGAGAAGTGTATTTTGGATCAACTAAGATCTGATAAGAATATAAGAGTAATGAAACCAGACAAGGGAGGGGGGATTGTCATCATGGACAAATTGCTATATGAAAGTAAAATGTTAACTGTGTTAAACGACAATGACAAATATATTTCTGCTTCCAGAAATGAGATAAACATAGCCTACAACAAGATACATTTGGCCCTTAAAGATATGCTACTAGATGGCTCTATTAGTTTTAGTAATTATCCTTATCTCAAAAACAACAAACCCAGAATACCGTCCATTTCTGGTATACCGAAAATACACAAGGACATAGAGGAACCACCCCTGAGGTTGATTGTTTCAGGAGAAGGATCAGAAACAGAAACACTAGTCAAGTTTGTAGACTTTAAAGTGAAAAATCTTTGGTTAAATGAGAATGAAATCCTGAAAGACTCTTGGGATTTTTTTAAGAACTATCACACCAGATTTATTCAATAAAGACATCCTTTTTGTGACTGTTGATATAGTCAACTTATTCAGTGTAATACCCCATGACATTGGATTTCTATGGTTTGAAGAAGCCTTGGCCACAAGAGGTGGTCTAACAAACAATGATTTTCATGTTTCTATTGAATTAATGGACCTAGTTCTTAAAAATAATTATATCTACTTCAAAAGGGAATTTTTTCACCAGCTGAAAGGTGTTGCTATGGGGGCAAGTTGTGCCCCCGCATATGCAAACATAGTTATCAAAATGTGGGAAGACAAATTTATACTCAAATCACAATACATATCCTGTTGGTCCCTCTACAAGAGATACCTGGATGATATTTATCTTTTTTGAGTGGGCACCAGGGAGAAGTTACTTGAATTTATTGATTACATCCAGAGCACAACCAACTCTATAAGGTTCACATATGACATTAGTACAAAGTCGACTATTTGGATGTCACTATACACAAACTGGATAATAAGTTTAAGCCGACCATTCATAGGAAAAACACTTTTTCCAACTCATTTCACTATTTCTCAAGTGCACACCCTATGCACCAGAAGAGAGGTATAGTTAAAGAATAAATGATAAGGGCCAGTAGAATGTGCTCACTGGATAAAGATTTTGAAATTGAACTTGTATTGTTAGAAACTATGTTCCTGGAACTTGGATACCCCTCAGCCCTGATCAAAGAAATTAGAAGTGAAGTTAGTAAGCAGAGGACTGAGAAATATGCCCCTATTTTAGGTATTAAGAATATTGGGGGTGGGGGTGATGCTTCTAATTCACCCAACAATGAGAGCATCAACCAATATCAGAGCGCTTTTATCACTGAGTATAATGGTGACACCAATCTCAGCAGAAAAATAGTTCTAAGTGAATGGGACAAATTCACAAAGTTGACTGACATTAGTAAACTGCATAATAAGACAGTGGACATAATTTTTAGGAAAGGACACAATATGAAAAATATTTTGGAAAATCAAAGTTTGGCTAAGGGGAGGAAGGACACAATTAAAAAGAAGGGCACTTTTAAGTGTGGTGCATGTCAACAGTGCCAGTATATTTCTAACAAAGAAAAAAATATTTATTAGTAGTCATAATAGGTTCGTAGAAGGTAAGGTTTATTCCAACTGCAACACCTCAGGAGTGATATATCTAGCTCAGTGTAAACCATGTGGGGTGTTCTACGTAGGTAAGACTGAGTGGACACTTAAGAGGATATTCTATGAACACTACTACAACATACATAATAATAACATCAACAATGCACTTTATAAGCACTCCTTGGAATGTAACCAAGCTACATATTGCTTTTTTGTCCTTGAATGCATACCCAAGGATGGTAGGGATGGCCTTAGGGAAATGACCATAGAATTCAAGGAATTATATTGGCAGATTGTATTTGAGGCAAACAAGCCTCCACGACTTAATGATAACATTTCCATTGTCCCAGCGTTAAAACAAAGAGCTGCAAAGCTATAAAACAGTATAAATGCAATTACACCTGTATAACACTAGATTAAGTTTTTTTCTTGCTTAAATTTTGGCTGAAAGGATTTCACCTAGATTTTATTTCTTTTTTAATATATAAAGTTGAACCCACTGAGACATTTTATCTAACACTTTTTATTGAACAAGTTTTTAACATTATTTTTATGGATCATATTGTCATCATTATTAAGGTTTTTAAAGCATTTTTACCATAAGGGTATATATTTTAATTTTTTGAATGACAATGTAATTTTTTTTATTGGTTGACCAATATGAGGTTTAGTACTTAATAAGCAGCACCATTGCACTTGCTTTATCTGATGAAGTCTGTTTTTAACTGACGAATATGTTGTGTGGATTATTCCTGCATTTATGTTCCTGAATTCACTTAATAAAGTCTGCTTTCAACTTGAACGTTGTTGTCAAGCCTTCCTTCAGTGCTAGCTGGTTTGTTATTCATTGTTGGTAACAATACCTGATGCTCCAGCCATCCTAAAACAACACTGGTGAAAGCTGGAGATGCCGCTGATCCCATCGCAGCCCCTTTTGTCTGCCTGTAAAATTTTTGCTAAATATAAAATAATTATCAAGTAAAGCTTCCACCAATGTGCAATAAAAATTAATATTTTGACTAGAAATATTCATAAACTTATTTAAAAACTGTCTAACATAGTCAAGTCCTTTGTAATGGGATATAGATGTAAACAAAGAACATGTATTAACTGCACATATACAATTCTTCTTGGGATCAAATGCAAATGATGCATTAAATGTTCTAAATTTCTCTAAAAAATTCCAGGGATCTTTAATATAAGAACTTAATTCCTGTACAGTTGGGTGTATCCAAAAAGAGTGAAATCCCTTCCGTAACATAACTGGGAGCTGACAATTGGTCTGAAGGGTGGTTTTCACTGGTCTTTGTGTATTTTAGGAATCCCAAAAAATACACCAAATGTGTGATTCTCGACCATAAAAAAGTTATACATTTCATTGTCTATAATCCCTTCCATAAAATTATCATACAAAAAAGAATAACAATTCTTGTAACTCTTCTGTATTTCTACAGCTTCAACCATAGAATTCTCTTCTTCATTTTTTAACACATTTTTAATGGAAGTAATATACGTCTTTTTTTTTTGATTAACACAAGCCCTCCCCCTTGTCAGCTTTCATAAATCTAGCCTCTGTGTTGTCTTTAATTTCTTTCAAAGCTTGTCTTTTCATTTAACTTACATTAAAAACAGAACATCCATTCTCCATTCAACTTGCCTCTCCAATTCACTACACCTAACAATCAAAAAAACACCCCAACCTCAGACTCCACTTCCTAACAGTATTCTACCTTAAAACCATTACCAACATAGCAGCCCAATTATTATTAGAGGGGACATCCGCCCTAACCCCAGCCCAACTACTATCTCCAATGACCCACCCACCCCCAATCTCCCATTTAAGCATAAACCCATTGACATACTCATACTGAACCTAAACATTTGTAGTGTCATGAACAAAATAGTGCAGTTGCATTCACCTATTTCTATATACAACCCAGATATCATGATCATTACAGAAACATGGCTTAAGCCCCATATTAAAGACAACTCTATAACCCCACCTGGCTATAACATACTAAGAATAGATAGAGCACACAGAAGAGGTGGAGGCATCGCCCTTCTCCATAAATCCAACTTAAAAGTCCAACTCCTACAGAAAGAAGCCCCAAATGTCAACAATGCTGAAACCCTATTCACCAAACTCCTTCTTAACCAGCACAAACAACTAAACTTACTTGGTATCTATATATCACCAAGAGAAAACCTTAACACCCTAGAATCAATACTTCATTGGGCTTCCCAAGCCCTCCCCCAAGAAAATTTAGTCCTAGGCAATGTCAATATTGACTGGAACAGTATACACTCACAGCCACCGACCACATCAATCTATATAATTACACCCAACTCATACACTCACCCACATGTATTGACAAGTCCACCAAATGAGAATCTACCTTGTAATAGATCCTCACTAACCAGCCCAATACTGCCCACCAGTGTGGAACACTACCCAATTCTCTCGGTTACCACAATCCAACTTTTCTCCTTCGGCACAAACTTAAATGCATCAACCCACTCTCCCTGCTGCAAACCCATTCCTGTAAAGACTCCTCAGACAGATTCTCAGAAACCCTAAAATCCTGTAACTGGGTCCACCTCAAAACACTCCCCTTGGATAAAGCAGTAGAGTACTTTAACTCCACATGCCTAGAGATTCTAAACAAATTAGCCCAACTCAAAACAAGTAACCCTGCCCCCTGGCTACAAAAAAACACAAAAACCTTACTAAAAGATAGGGATAAAGCCTGGAAAATCTGGCGACAATACAAAACACCCGTCACCAGGCAAACCTTTTCTGAACTTAGAAACAAAGCAAAAAAGCAGGTCAAGATGGATAAACAAAATCACTATATTTCCTTACAAATAAAACACAGTAACAACCCACAGAAATTCTGGGCTGCAGTGAACAACATCCTCCAGCCCAGAAAAGCCACTACACCTTCACCAAACACCAAAGGCACAGACCTTGACATAGCCTCAAACTTCAACAACTATTTTACCTCTTCCATACTTAAAGTCATAAATGATATAACACCCACAACCCAACCACAACCCTCAAAATGCCAAACTAACACTACTCCCTTCTCACTCAAACCAGTACCAATATTAACCATTCAAAAACTCTTAGCAAAACTCAAACCAGCCACTCTCACAGCTGGCAATCTACCAGCCGAATATCTCCAAACTGCATCTAAGGCCATTGCCTACCCCATCTCCTTACTAATTAATAAATCTATTACTGAATACACTGTTCCATCCTTTTGGAATACCTCATATATCATCCCCCTCCACAAGGATGGCCCCTCTACTGACCTCTGCAACTACCATCTCATTGCTAACCTATCACCCCTATCAAAGATTCTGGAAAAATGTATCCACCACCAGCTCCTCACACACCTACTATCTAATAACCTACTATCTAAAACCCAGCATGGATGTAGACCATCCCACCATACCTCTACACCTCTAATTAACTTCTCAATGCCATAAACTTATAAAGAAACCATGGGAAACTTGTCTTTACCACCTTCCTAGACTTATCCAAGGCATTCAACACAGTTTCTCACAATAAACTCTTAGCCTGCCTCTCTGAACTCAGCCTCAATAATCCCACCCTGCACTGGATCAACAGTTACCTACAAAACCGCTCACAGTATGTTAAATGAGTCAATTCCCTATTCCCCCACTCCCCGTCACATATGGCATACCCCAAGGCTCAATCCTAGATCCCCTTCTCTTTAACATATTTACAAACTCCACTTAACAACCACAAAAGCTGATATTGTCCAGTACACTGATGATGCCACCCTAATCTGCTTAGCACCCAACATCTATCTTCTATAAAGTAAAATCCAAGAATCCTTCACTGAAATAGAGAACTGGCTAAACAATCATCAGCTAATGTTGTTGTGTCTTTCGGCTTTTCCCGGTTAGGGGTCACCACAGTGGAACTCCGGTCCGCTAATGATTGGCAGTAGATTTTTACGTGCCGAGTTGCCGGCCCTGACGCACAACCTTCAATGAAGGTAGGCCCATTCACGCATGTCTCCACACAGAAGACGCTCTAGCTGAGAATCGAACAGGACAACGTCTTACTGTTAGGCGACAATGCTACTGCAGTACCACCACCATAGTAATCATCAGCTAATACTAAACTCAAAGAAAACACAACTAATGCTATTCCATCCAACTAAGCCCAATGACCCCACCTTCTCCATTCTCTCAGGCAACAACACTCCCATCACCCCAGTACCTGAGGCCAAACTACTAGGTGTCACAATTGACCAACAACTTAAATACATTAAACACATATCCCACACTATCTCTGAAGTCCACAGAAAGCTAGGATGCCTCTATTGCAGCAAACAGTTCCTCACTTCTACATCTAAAACTGCCATAGCCAGAACTCACCTCTTATCAACATTACTTTATAATCCCCAGTTCTAACCAACATTAATAAAACTGACCTGAACATACTCTCCACATGCTACAACAAGATAGCTAGGTTTGCAGCCAATTCTAAATCACACTCCTACCACTGCCAATCCCTATATAAACTACACTGGCTAGAATTTCCAAACTTACTAAGCTACCACCAGCTCAACGTAGCTCATCAAACTCTATACCATCCTGAGAAACCCCCCGCCCTAACTGGCATGTTAAAGTTTCACAACTCCAGCAGGGAACTATGATCTAGTAATAAAACCCTGATCGAAGTCACTCCATGCAAGAACAGCTCTGGAGAAGCCCTATTCTCCCATGAGGTTGCAAAAGCATATAATACCATCCCTCCTGACCACAGGTTACAAACTCGCACATCCACATTTAAAGACCTCCTCAGATCACACCTTTTCACTAACTCCCTTTGCAACTGCAAGGACCCTCCCCGAATTCTCCACCACTGTAGGTAGGTAGGCAGGTTACCCCTGAGGACTCTGATGCATAGCTTTCACTGTCATCTTGGTCCACCCATGTGCATTGTATATTTTTTAAATATTGTAAATATGTACTTACTCTCAGTACCTTATGTACACATTTTGTACTAGTACTGCACAATTTCTGACCACACAACATGAGCATGTACTGCATATAACTGTTTTGTGCCTTTTATATGTTATCATTGTACCACTTGTTATCCTGTTACTATTCTTGCATTGACTGTCTTTGCCTTCTAAAAAATGTCAGCATCCTAATTGTTATTCTTTAACTACTATGTACTCACACTGTAACTTCTTGGAACTTTTCTCCCCAGGACTCTGCTGAAAATGGACACTAGCTGTCCAGTTGGATTATCCTGGTAAAACAAATGTTAAATAAATAAATAAATAAAATACAATAAATAAGCATTTGCTTTTACAACTTAATAAATTCCTAATTTCCCTTTCACATATGGTTTTAAACATTTTCAGTATATGGGTTAGCACTGGATTACAGGTGGAAGGTTTTCTTAACATATATAAGTTTGAAAATGAACATCTTTCAGTGCATAATTTAAATTCAATTTGCATGTAAAATATTTTAAATCTAAAAATGTTCTTAACACTTCTGCTGTCCTAGGTGGAATAAAATGTACTCCTTATTCTAAGGCTTTTTCATGTATAGGTTTTAAACACAAGCTAGACAATTTATATATTCTTGTTTTAAAAATCACTAATTGTCCGTTACAGAATCCGACCTCTTTTGACCTCACATTTTCAATGTCTGATTCCTTTAAGGTCTCTCTTCTCTCCTCTGAAAAGTTTTCTGTCTAGCCCCTAGACCTGTAGCATCTTGTATTCCGCTGTGGCCAAGAGAATATAAGGGTAATTCATAAAAGTAACTAGCACCATTTTCTTTGTTCAATGCTACCTCGTCTGCTTGGTCTCCATTAATAATTTCAGTGATGACATCATATTCTTTGGTTCCTGTTGGACCCGTCTGGATTCTGATTGGTTGACTGGTTTAAAGGAACCTCTCTCTACATTGTTGTTAGCAGTCCTTCTGAACCCCATTTCACCTAAAATATTACTTTTGTTTATAAACTTAGGATCAGATGATATATAAGCTGTTTTTGTTTTTATGTATTAATGTCTCTTTGCAGTTTTTTAACCCTACATAGAGTGATAGTTTTTTTTTAAACATTCTAGGAGCTGCAAAGTATTGTCATGATCATCCCTTATGTCCACTGTTTTGGAAAGCAATGACTGTATCTGTTGATCCACCTTAATTATATTTTCTCTTACCACTTTCATATTAGTCTGGTTGTTTTTGACTAACAATCTCAGAAATTCCAGTCCCATGCTGTTAAAGTGGGTTAGAAGCAGAAACACCATTTGGCCATCTAAAAAAATGGAGTCCTTTTGGAATAATATGTTCAATACATCATTCAAAATATTTATTGTCAATATTCAGGGCTATGTATTTCTACAAATAGTTCTCCAATTCACTGCACAGTTCTCTTAATTCAAGTTTAATTGTTTGAAATCTCGTTGCCTGTTCAGTTCCCCTAAATGGATCATATTTTAAGTTTAGAATAGAAGCAATGTCTTTGAAATCAATATTAACTTCTGTATTAGGGGAATGTGTTCTTAGAAAGTTACCTTCGATTACTGCTGTCTGGTCTTCTTCAGAGCTCCCAGCATCACATCTTCTGGACCAAAACCCCTTTTTCTATTTTAATAAGTTGTCTTAGAATCTCCTGCATCTTGCCCATAGTTTGCAAAAGAACTTGGAACATACTGTAATCTGGCATACCTGGTGTAGGATATATGGTAACATCTACTAGGTCATTATCACTGTGTTAGCCATTGGAATTCTTGGACCAAACACTTGAAAGTACAAAACCACAATATCCAACAGTAGCAATAGCAAAATAAAACCACACAAAGAAAAAAAAAACAGTACAGCTGCATAGCAAAGAGAAAAGTCCAAATCACTTTAATCTCTGCTTTCATCTCACTGACTTCATCAGAATAAAATTCATTAAAAACTTGAGCTATTTATACAAAAAAAAACAAATGGTGTAACAAGAACTATTAGCAACAATAAAACCAATCAACAGTGATGTAACTGAAATTAATGTGAATTCAAGTCTTATACATAAATTCCTTAATTTAACTGTTAAATACAAGTATAGAAAAAAAGTTAAAGCATACAGTGTGCGATCTCTAAATGTATTTCATTTTAATATTTGCAATCTCCTATCCTTTTAAAAGCATTTGATATTTACCATATTGTTGATCCCGGGAAATCTGTGTGACCCCAGTCTAAGCTGCTACAAGGTTTCTCTGTTCTTATAATTCCTACCCCTTAAATCAATTAGTACTTGCTCTAATATAGAAAATAAACCTCTTATGTTTCTTACATTTTGTAGTATGATGAGTCATCCTATAGCTTTGTTGTTGCTGTTTTTACATCTGGCCATCAAAACTAATATGCTTATGTTCATATACTTTTATGCTTTCTCAACATAATTAGAGACTAATCCAAAAATACTCAGTAACAATCAGGGACACATTTTCTATGTTAGTACTATTAATGCGTAACTGACAGAATAGAGGAATGTGAAATAATATCCATTTGCCAAAGTTAATGTAGTATTTGCCTCTATGTATTGTCATTTTTTATTTAGTGCAATTTACCACCTTTCTCCTAGTGTTATTAGAAGGGTGTAAGAGGGCAAAGACAAAAGTCAAAGTCAAAGTAAACCTTATTGTCATTTAGATCCACACGAGTGTAGGCTAAATTAAATTTCATTGCTTCAAGCTCAATGTGCAGACAAAATATATATAAAATATAACAATATAAATATAAAAACAGAACTACAGACTCTATATATGACAACATTGACACGAAACTAGGAAATAATTACAATTTTTGTATGTCTAGCTATAGCAGCACTTAGTATTGCACAGCAGATTGTTGCACTTAAGAGGCTTAAGCAGTGGAAGATTAGAGACAGTTTTGTCAATTGCATGGAATGTAGCTTGTATTTCAAGTTATTGCACAAAAGTAATAAGCATTTGGTGAGCTATTGCACAAGTGAGGGAACCTAGTAATGAGTTATTGCACTTTAAGAAAAAGATGTTTCCTTCAGCCTACAGAGCTACACTTTGAGTCAAAATCAAGGATATTCCCAAAGATCAGAGGAAATTTGGAAGGTATGATTTGATACATCACAGTACATTCTGTTGAGATATTTCTGCCTACCTGATGTACATTTTGATGTATGGTATGCCAGTGATGAAAACTGTGTATCGGTCAGTTAAGTGCACCCATGTGTTCCATTGCAATGTCTGAGAGTCTGAGCTATGAAATACTGTTGTGTATTATTGTTGTGGTCTGTGTGTGCTGACATGCACTTTGGCTTGCATGTTTTTATTTACAAATGTACAGCACATAAGGGGTGTTGGACTGTAGTTTACCCATCTTGTAAAGTGGAAGTCTTGATCCACGTTTTTACTCCTCCACTGCATGGTCATACCATTGAGTTGTTTAATTGCATTAACACCATGCAGTCACAGCTAAGATGGATTAACTTGCTAGGTAGGTATCAGGATTATAATGTGAACATCGTTGGCAGTCATAGGTTTGAATCTTATATCCTCCAGTCTGTGTTCAGTACTCTTCCTCTGTGTAAAATATTGAGCGTGACATAGCAATAAATAAATAGACAGTATCTGTAATAGTACTCCATGTCAAGGCTAGAGAACAGTGCTTCTTCTTACTGTTATGTTATTCATCCATCATATCACATCATTCATCATACATTGAACTTAAACAATCTGTGGCATTTATACATGCTTTATATTTTTTTGCAGGTGATAAGGATCATGTCAGAAATTGGGCACTGTGCATCGAGTGGATGCACAGACTGAAGGAGCAGCAGAGGAAGAGGGGTATGTACAGATCATAGCATTGTTAGGGGAGTGGTTTGCCTTGCAGCTCCATACAAGCTAATATTAATGCAAGGGTACTCATCGTGCAATTGTAAGGTAAATGCAATAGTCGTATGTTTCCTGTGCTAACTGGTATATATTTAATTAAAAAGTTTACATTTGAATTAGGAGCAGGGCATGTTTGTTGAGGGTAATGTTTTTGATTGTACTTCACAACCTAGATGGCAGACAACTCTGTGTAACTGCCACAGTGCTTTTACCTGTGATGATTTACATACAAGTTAATAATGCTGCTATTGCTGTTTGTATAGCAGGTGACACTCCCTAACTGTTCAGTTATGCATAGCCTGCCTATTCTCACACTGAGTGCATGTCTGCTATCTCAGGATGTGGACTACTGTTGGTAGAGTATGTCATGTACTTCAGTTCAACATGACTAGCACTTCTGCCTACAAGACTGGTGATGCTTTGTTTAAAACTCTTGTATTCCAAGTTCAGTAATTGTGCACAAAGCCACTCATGTTCTACATTTATGTCTGCCTGTTACATGATCACCGATCATCATTATAGTGTTTGCATTTTACAGGTACATACATGGGGATCCCTATAAATATAGGTAGTGAAGTGATACATTAGTTAATAGACAGTAATGTGTGTACAGCATCACCTAAGGGTTCATATGCCACATGCTGTCAATGTGGTTATGATTGTTCAGTTGTTCTAAGCTATTACAGTGAATGTATGTAGTGCAGTAATACATTAGTTGATGGACAGTAACATGTGTACAACATCATTTAAGGGTCTATATGTCATGTGCTGTCACCATGGTGATGATTGTCCAGTTGTTCTAGGCTGTTATAGTGAATGTATGTGGTGCATAATACATTAGTTGATAGACAGTAACCTGTGTACAACATCATCTAAGGGTTTATATGTCACGTGCTGTCACTGTGGTTATGATTGCCCAGTTGTTGTAGGGTGATGAATTGCATTCCAACTATTTGATATTGTTATTGTTATGTCAACCATTGACCATGCTGCATTGCTCATCTCATTTGTGTATATAGATGATAGTGATGAGGACAAACCTGGACCTACATGTGCCATCATCCCTGTTGCAACCTATCGACCACCATCACAGGCAAATGATTTTTGGGAACAGATCAGGAGGGTATGACTAATGTCTTTTGGATTCAGATGAGGAACCTGATGGGGAATTTCTTTCAGGGCATAGCACAGGCCATGTGTGACTCCTTCAGGGAAATAACCCGTGAGATCATTTGTAATGTTCAGCCCCATGAAGGTGGCCCCTCAGAACCGTAAGTATTGTCTGTGTGATCCAGTTGTATACTGCTGCCACCGTGGTGTTTGCAATATAACCAATTGTACTGTATAGGCACACTAGTGCATGCACAGAATATTGCTGCCATGCTTATGTGATACACATCCGACCATACAATGCAGATGTCATATGACTTGTTGCATTATGTTGCACTTGGAGCATGACAAATATTGCCACATTAAACATGCAGTACTCATGTTGATGTTCATGAAATGCTGTACTTGATGCATATATTGTGCCATGTGGGCAGGGATGCTACTCTTTACATCTGTGTGCATGTATGTACACCTGTGCATGCAGTGCAGCATAGTCTTGTTATGCCTGTTACACTGTGGACCTGTATGTCACACTTATGAATTTTCAGTTAACATGCTGCTACTGACACAAGAGTTCCAGTGTATATATGTGTGTGGGATGACAGCAACTCAAAAAAGCATTTTCCCATAGTTGGTACATACCACAGTCTAATGGGTAAGTTTTGTGGGCTGCTGTATCATATCTGTTCACCCACATGACATGTCTTTGCCCCTATGTTTTCTATGACACTCTTGTGTCATGCTGTCACACTGGCATACTAGTTTTGTGTGTGTCATGTATTGGCCATAATGTTGCCATGTTACATTATATTACTGTGCCTGCTACATATGGGCAGTCCTCTTATATATACTGCATAGACAGTCACTATACCATTCCTGTATACACCATGGAACTGCTGCTTTATGTAGCAACATTTAAGAATGCCTTCTTTGTCCTTGTGTTATATTACAAGATGCTGGTAGATTTGGTCATGGAGAATGTAATGAGGTTGAATAGAATAAAGCAGAATAAGTCCAAAAAAAGATTAAAGGTGTCAGACTGTGTTTGACAATAGAAAGCTTTGAAAGAGACAATTTATATTTTATTTTTATTTATTTTACATTTGTTTGCCGGGAAGGTCCGACTGGACACAGGTCCTTTTTCAGAGGAGGCCTAGGGAGAAAAGCTCCACATGTACTTAATAAAATCATAGAACAATGCACAAAATAAAATGTCAAAATAGCAAAAAATAATACAGAGGAATATCACATAATACAAAAATAAATAGCAGTTTGTAAAAAATAATACAAGAGAATACAATGCTGTACAAAGTGAGTGAAAGACTATAATTACATGAAGAGGTAGTAGTAAATATGCAACCAATATGTCCTGGATAACATTGATACAATAGCTGTTGGTTTAAATAATCTTGTACTTTATTGATGAGTGATGTGAGCAGACAGTGGATATGGAGGGGGTATGTAAGAATAGAGTTGAAGATCGAGAGAATACATAAGTTGTTTCACCAGAGTGATATAGGTGCTCGGATATAATACAATAGCCAGTTCCAATTTCAAGACCTGGGGAAGACATACAAAAGTGGATTTTAGCTACCGAGGAAGGGAAATTGGACTATCATGTAGGGTTGTAGGGACAGAGCCAAGACTTTGAAAGGTGTGTTTTGAGTGCTTTTTGAATTGTGGGATAGAGCAGTTGGAAGTAAGAGAGCTTGGGAGTTTATTCCAAAGTCTGGAAATGTAGTGTGAAAATAATGATTCACCTGCTGCGTTGTTTGCTTTGGAGACCTGTAGGAGGGATTTGTTGGAAGAACAGAGATGTCTAGAGGAGTTGTATGGCTGTAAGAGGTTATGAAGAACAGGACTTTTATCTGGGTGACGGAAGATTTTATGAGGGAAGGTAAGTTGATTAAAGTGCAATAATAGTGGAAGTTCAAGACAGTTTAGCTGTCTAAGTGATGTGCAGTGATGGGAACTATATGAAGCACCAGTTGTGAATCTGGCTATCTTATTGTAGCAAGATTCAAGTTTGGCAAGGTCTGTTTTATGGAAGTTGGTTAGTACAGGGGAAGCATATAAGAGAGTAGATAGGAGGTGTGTACGGGCAATAGTGGATTTAGTATTCTTGGTTAGGAATTTATTGTTCCTATACAGGAGACCGAGTTTCATGTGGACCTTTTTAATGGTTTGAGCAATATGTATATCAAATTTCAGATTGTTATCTATTTCAACACCTAGCAGTTTTGTGTGGGTTGAGGGGGTAATGATGGTATTGTTATTGGATAAGATCCTAAAAGGTGGGGAGGGGGTATTGATTAGGGAGGAGGGGGTTTGCCTAGATGAAAGAGGAAAAGTTTTGTTTTATTTGGATTAAGGATGAAGTGGGAGTTGGTAAGCCAATTTTCAGCCAATATGAAGGATTCCTGGGTGTGTTTGTGGAGAATTTGAAGGGAGGAAGCTGAGCATATGAGAGTTGAATCATCAGCATATTGAACTATGGTGGCATGAAGTGTGGAGGTTTGTAGTTGATTGGTAAAGATAGAGAACAGTAGGGTCCCCAGAATGGAGCCTTTAGGAATGCCTATGCCAACTGGAAGGAGGGGGATAGTTGTTACTGCCACATGGTGGCTTGTTGACATCCTGTAAGGTAATTTTGGAATCAAGAGATGGAAGGGCTACAGAGGTGTAAGGAGGATATGTTATTAATAGGTTTTGGGTGAGTAACCATACTGAAGCCCTTAGATAGGTCTAGGAAAAGCACAGATACATATTGCCCATTATTCCGATGATGGTTAACTATGTTGGTAAAGGACATCAAGGCTGTGGTAGTGCTATGAGAGTGGCAAAAGCTCTGCTGTGTATCTGTAAACAATTTTACTCGTTGAAGGTAATCCATGAGTTGAGTGTGGATGACTCTTTTCAGAATTTTAGACAGGGGGAATAAGATAGCAATGGGGCAGTAGTTAGTTAACTCAGTGGAGTTGCCTCCTTTGTGAAGGGGTATAATGTGTGAAATTTTCCAAATAGTTGGGACGAGGCTCTTGATGATTGATCTGTTTATGAGAATGGCTACTGGGTAGGCTATTCCTTCACTTGCAATTTGAAGGAATTCAGCAGGAAGGTTGTCAGCTGCTAGGATAGTTGGTTCAAGTTTTTTGAGTAGTTTTTTGATAGTGTTTACAGAGACTGGTTGGAATGAAAACAGATTGGGGGAGGTTTGCGTATGGGTGGTATTTTGGTTTGTGACAGGAGTAGAGTCATAGTAATGGGGCTGAGAGTTTGCAAGGGCTTGGATTGACTCTGTAAAGTAGGTATTAAACTGGGTTGCTACATTGTCTGTGTTATTGGGAGTTGATTGAGTGGGAGTAGCTGATTTACCAGGTGTAGTATGGTATTAACTGCAGCCCAGAATTTTTGTGGATGATTTTGGTACTTTATTTGAATATTACGATAGTAATTGGTTTCATCCCATTTCACTAGTTTTTTGGCTTTATTGTGTAATTCAAGGTAAATTTGTCTTGTTAAGTGGGATCTATTTTTGTGAAATTGTACTCAGGCCTTATCCTGGGTCTTAAGAAGAGATCTACATTCTTTACTAAGCCAGAGAGAGTAGTTTGATTTAACTATAATTGTTCTTGGAGGAGCATGATGGTTGAGGATGTTTAAGAAGGTGGAGTTGAATGAGTTAACTGTTTTGTTTAGAAGAAGCTGCCGGAGAGTTTCCCAGTTGTAGCTTTTGAGGGAGGAAACAAAGTTATTGGCATTGAAATTCCTTTTGTCTCTGATTTGATGGTAGGTGGTCTGGTGGATTTGATGAGTTTTTACATGAATGAGAAAGGTCAGCTGGTGGTCACTCAGGTTGTCAGGGAGACATCCTGAGTTGGACATTAGGGTTGGGTTGTTTACTAAGGTCCAGTCCAATATCTTAGAAAGCAGCTAAGAGGGGTAGCTATGGGGTCTGCTGCGGCCCTGGCTTATGCCAATCTAGTTCTTGGGTGGTGAGAGCATAGTGTTCTCAGACCTATTATGGAGCAATATCATGTAGTTTTTATAGCAGATATGTGGATGATTTGTTTTGTTTTTTTATTTTGGAAGGTGGCATAGACCAGATTAATTCTTTTTGTGATAGTATTAATAATTCCAGTGACTTTTTAAAATTTGCATTGGGGAATGGTGGACTATCAGTGCATTTTTTGGATGTTACCCTGACTTGGGATACTTCTAATAATTGTTTCACAAGTGGAATACATAGGAAGGAGACTTTTGTTAACATTTATTTGTATTATTTAAGCAACCATCCAGTTTTTATGAAAAATAATATACTGAAAGATCAGTTTATTCGTGCTTTACAAATGATTTCTGAAGAAGCTGATTTTGAATCAGTAGTCAGCTTTATACAGAATATGTTTTTGGTTAGAGGTTACCCCTCAGATTTACTTGGCAAACTAGCTAACAAAATTAGAACAAGAAGAGCTACTGATATTCCACCGATTTTAAAAAATGGTTTTACTCACCTGTTTTAACTGCTTGCTTTAGTTTGCCATTTACCAAAGCATTTACTGTAGCCTTTCCTGTATATTTTTTATGTGCTTTGATTTTGACAATACTAAACTTTCCCTGTAAATCATTTTGGGAATGAATGTTCATAACTCTCGTACTTGAGCATGTTTTAGGGGTTTGCCAACACTGTTGATAATTCCCGTTTCCCTTTCTGAGCCAAACTAGCATGTGTAAATGCAAAAAAAAAAATTAAATAATTATTTGAAATAGACCACACAGTGTATGTCAACCATTGTTTAAATGCCAACATATTGAAACAAAATGTATTTATTTATTTTTTGTTTTGCCACTGAGGCAGAGTCTGTAATAAACAAGACTATTGAGATATATCAGCAGGAGAAATAACTGCTGAACCCTGCCCAATGTAAACCTTGCTGGGCTTTTTTTGTCTTGTCAGATAACCTCTGTAGTTTGTGCCCTTAGTAAATGTTGTTGGGCTCTATCTGATTTTTATGTTAAACCAGAAATGCCATTATGTAAAGTCTGAATGCTATGCTGAGTCTGTTCTTCTAAATGGCATTATTGTCCCTTACTACTGTCTGTAGGAAGGTATGCCGTGGTGGTACGGCGGTAGCATTGTTACCTCACAGCAAGAGGTTCTCCCGTTCGATTCTCGGCTTGACTTGGGAGTGCCTTCTGTGTGGAGTCTGCATGTCCTCTCCGCGATGGGTAGAGTTTGAAAGACATGCGTGCATAAATGGGCATGCCTTCATTGAAGGTTGGGCATCAAGCTGGCACCTCGGTGTTTCGTAAAAAAAAAATCTACTGCCAATCATTAGTGGACTGGAGTTCCGCTGTGGCAACCCCTTACTGGGAAAAAGCCGAAAGACAAACAACAACAACAATTAAGCCACATGGAGTCACATGTGTTAATTTAAGTTCTAACAACCCTAACACAAATACTTTTGGTACTTCTTGTATTTTGGATATGTCTGTTGATGCATTTAACATCAGGTCCATTATTACTAGAAACTGGAACATCTTATGTGGAAATAGTGAATTAATACAAGTTGTAGGTGATAGACCCAATTTTGTATATAAAAAAACTGACTGTTTAAAAAAATGTTTACAATTTGACTCCACATGTAAAAGTTCCCCTGATAATAGCAGATGCTGTAGGGAGATGTATAAATGTGTTTTTTGTTCTTTATGTTGTTTTATTTTAGAGGGTCCCTATACTGATTTACCGTGTTTGAACAGGACACTTTCCATTGATGGTGTATACAATTGTAATACTAGTGGCAAAGTCTATCTTGCTGTTTGTTCTGTGTGCAATGAATTTTATGTAGGTATATCCACACAACCACTTAGTAAAAGAATTAAAGAGCACTATTATTGTATTAGAACTAAGAACATCAACAATGCTCTATTTAACAATTCCACTATATGTAGTGGTTTTAAAAAGTTTCTGTTTGCTGTTTTGGAACATGTAGTTAGAAATATAAGGGGGGGGGGGTTCCTATAAGGACCAACTTGAACAAAGAGAAACTATGTGGCAGCTCAGGTTAGGGGCTGACAAAAAAACTGGTATTAATGACTCAGTGAATATTAAATGTTTTCTGAAGAATAGAAGACTGAAGATTTTAAAATGAACTGTCTGTGTTATGTTATTAGATGTGTGCCTTTAAATGACTGTATTCCTTTTGCTAGTGCTCTTTAAGTAATTGATTGTTTTATTAGGTAATTATTTTGATTTGATGTATAAGGTGATAATGCTGTGTGCATTTTATTTCATTTTGAAGAAGTCTTTTGAGATGAAAGCGATATTAAACTGATTTCGCTACTGCTGGTGGTTTCCTTCATTATTTGGTCAGACTGGTGGTTTGTTTTTTTATTATCTTAGAAAGAATGTAGAAGTGTTTTAATCCCATCATAATGAAAATTGTAGATATAATCAACACCACTGTTATCTATGCAAGAAAGAGCAAAAAACAATAGACATTAACATCTACATCATTATCAGAGCAGGAAAAAAATTAAATGGTATATAACTCATTAGCGCCTATGTAATGAGTAATGTCACACCTTAAGCAGCCTACACACATCCTTGCTTTCCAGATCATTTTCTCAAAAATAAACTTCCAAAGCATAAGATAGATGAATGTAAATATTTTGCGAACATGTATGTTATCAGTAAGAAGTATTGTTTACAATGATAATAGTTAATGCATTCCCAGACTTTAAATAAATACTATAAAATATTATAACGCACACAAACCCTACATTTTTTTTGCCAAACTTTCACAAACAAATTCTCATATTTGGAAAACTGTACAACCTAGGCATACATTATTAAAACATGTTAACTAGAGATAATCTTTCACGTGACACAAAAAATTCCTCCACGAGTGCATGTTTATTGAAATATTTACAAAAATATGAAAACATATGATTAAATGTATAATTAACAATTTAAATAAGACTGAATATCTCTCAAGTTGTGCAAGTTACAGAGCACATATCAAAGATAGTTTTCTTAAACGACATCTAAAGTTTCTGCTGATGTCATGCAATAGTTTGTAAGTTAAAGTTACTATTTTTTTGAAGTATTAAGTAAATATGGAAAATTGTTTATTTTCATAATTACTAACAAACAACTGGCAATATGTTAGGTATGGTGTGATGTTAAAAGACATTGACAATGAATTTTCTTGTCTCTCACAGTAGCATATCACATGATGCCCCCTCAATAACAAGTAGGGCTCTTAGTTATGAAAACATGACCATAAATATGAAAATATAAATAATGAGTGACAGTGATCAATTTCTCTGCTGTGGGACATCTTAGATTAACAGTCTTGTTGTCATTATGTTAATAATTCTCTGTACTTTCTAATACTGTCTATTATTATCTGGTAAATTACTTACATGAAGTAGCAAGACTTAAAAAAGGTCTTGATGAAAAAAGAAGATCCAGGTGTGAACTGGAAATATACAAAAAGACATTTATATGCTGGAATGAGTTAAAGTATCCATACTGCTCATAGAAATGGTACTACTGGGCATAGTTATAAGACCAATACTGATCCCCAAAAAGTATGCTTTAGCAAATTTAAAATAGTCAATATGCTCCATATGGACCAAGAACCATATGTGTAAATTTGGTGCCTAAGTTAAGCATAGACAATTGAACATTAAAAAGATTCACTACAGAAATATATAGAAGATTATCAGAATGTTAAAATCAGCATTAACCAAAGAATAATAATTTTTAGAAGGCAAACATTTAATTACTTCTACTAAATCAAAAAAAAAGTCACTTTTCCCTTATATACCTATTATTGGGCTGGTAGCTGTTATCCTGCCTATAAAGGATGGATTTTCATTTCTGGCCACAAGGATGATGAAGATATTTATCTTGCTGACAGTATCTACCACTTTGATAATTATTCTGACCCCCCCCCCCAGAATTATTACTTGTTGGCACTGAGCTTCCAGGATTGGAAGTGCACACTACTTCTATATTAGAAAGACCATCTGACTGACCTCCATTATCTGGAGTCCATTTTTTGGCAAAATTAATTTTAACTTTTCCTTTGTTGACTAGAAGCCTCTTTTCAGGTGAGAACTGAGGTGATATTTTACTACTAGGAAAAATGTAGCCAGGGCATTGGAGAACCTCCCCTACTCGTAGCTTTGGAGCCAGCAAGTGAGTGCATGCATCTCATTACTAGAGCAAAGGCAGCTGGGAAGTCAATGTGCAATGAGAGAAAGGTAGCAGAAAGCACTGAAGTGAATGCCAGCACTGAGTGAGCAATGAGATTGTGTATGATTTGGAAGTTGCTTTTCAGAAAAATGAATTTGCTGAAGCTGGGAGGGTTATGGGATGGTTTATTGAAGAAGAAGGTGATGCAGAGCGAGCTGGAGAATTAGTGACATTTCCTTGGGATATTTGTAAAATATTGAAAGAAGAAGCAGAGTCCATCCTGAAGGATGATAGTAAGATAGAAAGGAAAAGCTATGCAAAAAAGTGAAAGAAGATTTAAGAGGAGTAACAGAAAAGTGAAAGGCAAAAGAAAATGAAAAGAAGATGTATGTGGTGAGGATCCAAAATAATGAAGAAAAATAACTGGATAGATATGAAGTTTGGGATGACTGAATGGTTCCTTTGTGTGTAAAAGCCCAAGATGTAAGAGCATTTATGCTTATAAAAAAGAGACATTTTGTGGCATTATATTTGAGACAGTTTATGCAATGGAAAATTTACTTGGGGAATATAAAAAGAAGAAGAACTGTAATACTTGGAATTTATATGTAATAAAAGCATTTAACAGGGAAACAAAATAGAAGATTCATGTACAATTTCAAACAGAAGTAAACAGACTTTGAAAGGACATTTGAAATGCTTATGCAAAGAAGTATTAGACATTGCAAATGTTTATGATAAAAAGTGTTTATGGACTGGTCAATAGGATTGTAATTTTGTGTTAAAGGTAGAAAAAGACAAAATTATACATATTCTAAGTACGATAAATGTTGAAGGAAAAGGGTGTGATAAAATACTGTGGGCAACCCAAAACATGTTTTTTTGGAAAAGGACATATAATAAATAACTGTGACTAAAAAAGAAATGTTATATTCATGAGAACCTGCGTCATGATGCAAGAAAATGTGAACTGAAATGTTATAAATGCAACAAAATTGGGCATTTGTAGATGGATTGCAAAATTTAAATTAATAATAAGGAAAGTGAAAAAAGAGAGGAAAATGAACAAAGAGAGGAAGTGGTGGAAGTAGAAAAAATGTGATAACTGTCTCTGTCATAACATCACTTATCTTTGATAACATCACTGTCTCCCTCTAAAACACCTAAACTGGCTTGAATTACCCCACCAGCTTCTCTCTCAGCTCCAGATCATCCATTCTATCCTATACCAGCCTTCCTACTGCCCAGCACTATCCCCTCTCATCTCCCATTATTCTCCCTCCAGACCTCTCCGAACCTCTAACCAAGACCTACTACAAATCTCCAAACCCAAGTCTAAATTTGGGCGCAACATGTATAGCTATCACCCCACTTTTGCCTGGAATAGGCTCCCACTAGAAATCAGGACCCTTATACATCCTAAACAATTTAAGACAGCCACCAAAGAGCACTTTAAAAGTCCGTGGTCCTGCCACTGCACCCTACCTCCTTAAACAACCCCTACTTCTCATACCTTAATCTACTTTCTGCCCTTAACTCACTCTTCTCACTAGCTCTCTCTAATCTTCCTTGAGTATTCTTTCTACTGTCTTCTAAAATCTATTAAGCAAATTGCCTCAGAAAAATATTCTATTGTAATTCTCTTGCCTTCATGCAACTACATTATGATAAAACTGTGTTTTTGTAACCACTTACCCCAAAAACTATACTCATCTTAATGACACTTTTCTTTTTATACATCTTGAAATAGTTATGGTATCCTCCTGATTACTGACATTGAATAGCATTGTATTGCTACTTAATGCCTTGTAATAACCCTGTAACATTGCTGTTTAATGCTAATTTATAATGAAAATTGTATAATATGTTGGAGCTTTTCTCCCCGGGCCTCCACTGAAAAAGGGCTCTTCAGCTAGTCAGGCAATCCTGGTCAACAAATGTAAAATAAATAAATAAAATAAAGAAGACAAAGAAAGTAATAAAAATGAAGAAATAAAGGAAGGTTCTGAAATAAGTGGTGAGGAAGATATAAACTGGAAACTAGTGAAAGGAAAAAGAAGAATTCTGTTTGTAAAAAGAGTAAATGTCAAGAAAATAGCATTAGAATGGATGAGTATGAAAGAAAAATAAAGGAAATGGATGAGTAATAAAATAAAATTATGATTTCTAGAAAGTTAAGAATAAAGGGAACATAGTTTTAGAGTGCATTCTATAAATGTAAATAATATTAACAACATAGTAAAAAGGATAGTGGTTTTGGATTCATTCAATAAACGTGATGTAGATGTAATTTACTAAAAGACAAACAATTCTTAACAAGTTAAGAAATATTACAAACTGGAAAAATTATGGTGTGGAAAGAACAATCGAATTATATCATTATATGCTTATGTTACCTATAAAGAAAGGAAAAGTTTATTTAATCAGATTTTAGATGATGTGATAAATATGAATATTAAAGTGACAGGAGATTTCAATTGTGATTTATGATGCTAACATAAAAGAAAAGGAATGATGTAAGAAAAATATTATAAGTTATGAGATATAGTAAATTAATACTTTGGGATAAAAATCCACAGACTTACAGAAGAGGTAGCTACATGTCTGAAATAGACTACTTCATAGCATCAGAATGATTAAATATAGCAGAAGGAGAGATGATTGAAATAGGTTTTCCTGATCATCTAGCAATATGACTGGAAAACAAGGAATATATAAAAATAGGAAAATGAATGAAAAGGTTAAATGAGAAAACATGAGCTGAAGAAGGAAATAGATTAATAATGCAGTTATGAAAATATATTATTGTGAGAGCATAAATGGCTGATGTCTTTTGAGATAAAATAGATAAAATATAAAACATGTTTCTTACAGTGTCAATATGAAGTAAGAAAAGTAGACAAGAATAGTATTGGAGATTACATAAAATGCATTGGAAGATTTAGAAAATAATGATAGATGGCATTTTGATAAAGAAAAAGAATTATATGTATAATAAATCAAGAGAAAAGGAGTTATTATTTAAACACAGACATTTCTTGCAAGTAAAAATAGAAGTAACACATATTTAAGAAAATTAGTAAAGGAAGATGGTAGTATAATGAGAGAAATAAAAATGTAAAATTAGAAATAGAAAGAGCCAAGAACAAATTATGAATATTGTGGCTGAGCATGTACAAGAAATGTTTAAAGAAAAAAAAGAAGAAATGAAAATAATATGACAAGTTAAGCTTTCAGAGCAAGAAAATAAATAATCTGAAAAAGAGATTTCTTTATATGAGTTCGACAAAGAAAAGTGAATATAGATTCAGCTGCAGGACCAGATGGCATAGGATATGAAATGTATACATATTTAATGGAATGACAGAAAGAGAAAAAAATAAAAGATTTTGAATGAATGACTAAATGAAGATTTCATGTATAAAGGATTATTTAGTAGAATACTTAAATTTATTTTGAAGAAAGAAGACAAAAATCAAATAAAACTGGAGACCAACAGTATTGAATATTAATAATGACTACAGGATATTTATGAAAATAATATAAAAGAGATATGAAACTATGACTGAAAGTGTTATGTAGGACAGTATATATAGCATAAAGGGGAAGAGATGTCAAGAATTATTAATGATAGTGAGAGAGATTGTGGATGATATTATAGATAGATGGGAAGAAGCTAAACTTATGGTAGAGGGTTTTAATAAGGCCTTTGATACAACAGGACATGCCATTTTTAAGTGATAATGAACGAATATAATATAAGTGAAAAAATAGAAAGTTATGTATGCCCACCTACAGCAATAATAAAGAAAAATTCTAGCAAGTGACTGGCTAAGTAAAGAGGTACATAAGAGGAAGTGTGTAAGCCAGGGATGTCCAATAAGGTGTATACTTTATGCTTTAGTTATGAATATGATTGAATGTAAATAAATTATAAAAGGAAGGAAGCTGAGGAAACACCTGAAGGATTAAGAATTCCAGCTTTGTTAACTTATGCTGATGATATTATAGTAATTGCAAAAAAAAAAATACTTGGATAAAAGAACAATATTTTGTCTAAATGAGTGTTGAAAAGCAACAGGAATGACTGTAAACAAAGAGAAAATTAAAGGTTTGGGTGATGTGGTTAAGAAGGGGGAAGAATTACATTTTTGTGTTAGGTAAGCATTTGGGAATAAGAATGTAGGCAGGATTTAATGGGAAAACTAGAAGAGATAAAGCATTTTTTCTGGAAACATAGATTATCATTAGTGAAAATGTTTATTTAATAAAAACATTATTAATGAAAAATAGCATATTTAGCAAGTATATTTATGTTGCTAACAATATTTGAAAAAGAATTGCAGATAATTGTTTTCATTCATATGGAACTCTAGATTAAATCCAGTAGAAAAAGTAGTTTTGAATGTAAATAAAGATGAAGAGGATTAGGGTTCAGCTAACCCAGTGGTATATAGTGCCTCACTAAATTTATATAAAGTGTTAAAGTGGATAATAACAAAATAGTAATAATTCTTTATAATAATATTTAAATGTAAATATGATACATTTGCAGAATAATAAAAAGAAAAAAGATTGAATAAATGAAGAGAGGAAATGTTATCAAGAAAAAATATTTATGTGGAAAATAAAAACTAATGAAATAGAAAAGGACAGAAAAGTGTGGTATAAGATTATAATAATACAATATTATTATGTTAAACCATGAGAAAATCTAGCAGAAGGAAAAATTAAAGTTATAAAGATAAGAAATAAATGGTGTAATAAGAAAATAGAATGTCAAGATTTTTATATATGCACATATACAGACACACACACACACATTTATATATATATTTATTTATTATTATTTTTTTTTTCTTCCTTTATTTGTGGAGACTAGTAATAGATAAATTACCACTGCAAGCAAGGATGCATCATAAAAAGAAAAGTGAAGGAATGTTTACGTTGTGGGAAAGAGGAAACTACTGAACATGCGTTTTTGAAAGGTAAAATGGTAGTGAAATTATGTGAAAAGTTATGTAAAGAAAACTTCTTTGAAGATATAAAAGAACTGCATAAGGTAAATATGGATATGATTAAATGTGAGTATTATATAATAAGAAGCAAAGAATATGTTAAAAGAGTAAATAAAATGGTTTATGTTATATAGGTTGTATGGAATAAAGAAAGAAAAACAAGCCAGTAAACACCCACTATAGAGTTCCAAATAAAACAATCTAAGTTAAAAAGTGAAAGGAACTCAAAAGGTGATGTGAAAATAAGTTTAATAGCAAAGCTTTCGAGATAAAACTCTTCTTCAGTGCTTAAAATCATACTAAAACACAGTTTCATATATACTCCACATGAACAAATTCAAACCAAAAGAAGCACAGCAACAGTAAAATAATTAAAATAAACAATTGACTGCTTATTTCATAGAAAAAAGAGACCTTCTCTTAAAAACAGGTTTTAAACTCACAGTATCATTCAGCCCAGGGGCCACATCATCTTGAAAGTAATAAATTGAGTAAAATCAAACGGTAGTTATGGAAAAAGTAGTGGGGAGCTAATAATGATAACAACTGGATATAATAAGTATAAATGTATAATAGTAAAATAAGAAAATGAAAAACTGTTTATCTGTAAATTTTTAAATATGTAAATATGCAAATATTCTGCAATTTTTTTAATGTAAATAAAGGACCCCTACACTTTTTGATAGGTGCCATTAGATCTTTTATATCTACTCAAGCTACCACCAACTCAGGCAGATAGGGCATCAGTATAAGATCTCATCCAAAAGACAGCACAGTCAGGAGTGCAGCACCCCCTTTTGGTCTACTGTAGTGTAAGCAATCAAATTACCTGTTGTGGAAATAGAATCCACAGTCTGCTGCACCAAATGCAAGTATGCTACCTGCTGCATGATTGACACTGTAGCAAGGAATTTATAATATTCAATCACACTACCAAGCAACTTTAAATGCAGTATTTGGCATGCTGTCAGGTATGCATCCATGACATCTTCCCTATTCTATCTTACTTTTATGAACTTCTGAATTAAAGGTTGACATTCATCTAACAATTTGTCCTGGAACTGCACAACACAAAACTGGCAGCATGTTGTTTCTCCCTAGTGATTAGTTAGTCAATTGTCATAGCTTGCACTTCAAGAAGAGTGAGTCTTATGGTCTAAACAAAAGCTAAAAGGGGTAATTAACTACAATGAATGCTAATCCTACTAACTATGGACTCCAAGCACTAATGGTATTTTCAACTTATTTCTAACTCTAACTCCCTAAATGTTAAAAAATCCCCTTTTGGGAAGGAGGCCAATAAATGGGGAGGGTTGCAGCTGCTGTCATGGAGGCAATTCTATCTAGAAATATGACTACTTCCATAGAGATAATCAAAGGTAAAAGTGGATTTTGTAAATAAGCAAGAATCCTATATAAAGTAAGATTTGAAAAATTATATCTGGCTCCACGGAGTAGATGGATAAATACCTGAGTACATTATAGGTGACCTGAGTTTGACTAGTGGATCAGGCATCCTAGGACCTGGCCAAGAAGTGAGAGAGGGAGTGGCTACTGGGACTCACTAATCCTGGGGGGGATGGCTGTGACTCACCACGTGTATGACACCTAGTGAGAGAACTAGGCAACCGCTCAGTGGCATTATGAGCTGATTTAGCCCATGCTACCATAGTGCAATTACACTGTATAGCCAGGGAAAAATGGCATGCAGAGGTATGTTTCCCCTTGGGAGGTAGCAATTAGGCACTCAGAGAAGCCACCAAGGGGAAGGGGTTGCTGTCAATGGGGAGAAGGCAAGCAATTTCCCAGACCAGAAAGCTGAACTGTTCCCTATCATCTGACACTTGCCAATGAATGGAGGGCTGATGGAATTTTTCAGGTAGAGATAAATGGGCTCTTGGGCTTTTCCTAGATTGAGAATTTCCAGCTACCATTCCCTTGTAACAAATGGACCAAATGGAAACTGGTAGAGGAACCGATAGGCATGATTCGGGGGGGGGGCAAAAAAGTGAGATCCAAAAAAATTGATCTCCCTAAAATAACAAAAACGAGTTTATTCAGAACCGAAATGATTGCTAATTAATGAGTCAATCAAAAAGAAAATGTCACTGTCTGCCCTCTCTTTGGTCTCTTACTTATATTAGTAAAATTAAATTTTTTGTTCCAGGCACTCATGACTATTACATGGAATTTTAATGCATCTCATGTCCTTGTAAATTATTCTATATACAAGGAACTAAAAGACCCTTTAATGTTAGAAAGAAAGACTGTATTAGGAATAAAAGAAACAAGTCATGCTTAGTTTCATTGCAATAGATTTTCAAGAATATAATCATTCTAACGATAATCTTCATGAAAAAGATGCACATTATCACTTAAATTCTCACATTTCTGAGAATCACAGTTAGTTCCTTGAACATTACAATGGGATCACTGTTTGCTCACAGCTGAAGTTCCATAAGTTACCCCACTGTGACTAGCCATGCTGTTTGTATACTGTTATGTGGAACATAAAAAAAGAGAAAGGATTTTCTACTAAATGTGACAACATTGCACTTCTTACCATTTAATTTAAGCCCATTTTTCAGAACATCAGGTATTTGTAAGTGTAAGTTCTTGCTAGAGGGCAAAGGCATCAGTTGGGGGTTTGACAATGGCTCCCAGTTTGCAGTCACCTACAGATTTAGTCAGCCAGTGGTTTTGGTTTTTGATCTGGAGATCAAAGAGGTCTCAGGACTGACCCTTGCAGAATACCATGGATTACCTTGTATAGTCTCTTATGCTGCCCCTTCCATTCTCATATTGTGGATTCTGTCTTTTAACCAACTGGCTATGCCTTCTACCACATAGGAATCTATCTGTAATGTATTTAGTTTACTAATCATGATACCATGGGGAAGGTTGGCAAAATTCCTTGGCTAAATCAAGGTGGGCTATGTGGACAGTATGACCATTGTCCATAGCTTTTATTACTTTTTCAAAGAAGTTCACTCTATTCATTAGACGGGCTCTGCATTTTACAAAGTTAAACTGCTGTGGGTCTAGTCTTATGTGATTAGGTCATAACATTTCTTTATTTTACAGAATGGATACTACAAATAAAAACATGTACAGACACACATATATCTGGTATGTAGGGTTAATGATGTACTACATGCTTGGAAATTTATTTTGAAGCTTAGTAAATTTGTTCTCCCATAAACATCTTGATGACTTTGATCTCTAGTAATTTAAACATATCCATTATTTTATCATGTAGTGCATATTGTATAAAATGTATACTTATATATTTATCAACCATCATTAGCATTGTTAAACACTGTTTATTATATTTCTTCAGACAGGAAAAAAAAAGAAACATGTCACTGTGCTTTGCAAGTGCTACAGCAAAATATATTTATCACAGAAATAAACAAAAAATGTATTTGCTGTTGTTATTTCTACTTCAGTGTTTATACCTGTCATTCATACTTGAAATTGGCTTCTTAAAGGCATTTTTGATTGTATGACTAGAATAATCAGTTTGATTGCAACCTAAAGTTATGCTAGAGAAATGACACACTTTGTGACTAATGCATACCAAGGACTAGAGTGATTAAAAGTACAAGGACTGATTACAATACAAAACACTTCAAATAGTTTGGTATGTGGTTCTTGGCAAAAGCTGATGACATAAACACAGTTACAATTTATAGGAGTTTCACACTGGGAGAGGGGACAGCGTTACATTGCTTTTTTAGATGCATAAATACAACTATAAAATTAGAACTACAGCAGTCAAAAGATGCAATCCTCTTAAACCAGTGTGCACAATGTTACTAAATCAACAAAATAGAAGTCTTTGTATGTCTGATCTTGTAAATTGCAATATGCTACATTATTTTTATTGCTAAAGGATTCTGTATTTTTCTACTGAAGAGAATAACAACAGGCAGCCAATGTTATTGAGGAATGTTTTCCCTAATGAGGTACAGAACGTTGCTGTCAATATCTTACTTGTCTTATATTATGAACAGAATTAATAAAACTAATCACATGACATTTATCTGCATAGGAACATAATATTTATTATTTATGTTCATTTGATAGTTGCAATAGTCTGGATGAGCTATTTTCAGTGGTGGCATGAAGAAACATGAAAACAATTGCCTTACTCATTAATTATGTTTGTTATACTACATGAAGATTGGGTAGAGATGGATGAAGGCTGCCAGCCTAGCCAGATAGAATTGTGCAGATAATTCTATCATTTGTAAATACTGCGAATGTTGAACTTAAAACAATGTGGCAACATTGCCATCTGCTGTAATGAAAGCTAAGTCAAGCAATTCTTGTTGGTCCTTTGAAATTAAAATGATTTCATTACTGCCTTTGATGTTTTACAAGTTGGCTCCAGTCCGGCTGGATGGGAGCTTCCTGCCTATTGCTTTAAGGCTAAAGTTAATGACCAGAATTTACATGTGGAATGTCCTTTATTGCTCTAAGTGTAAAAGAATGTAAATGCAGTTAATGTGCAGCCTGGGAACTCCAGGAAGGGTGAAAAAGATGATATAATGTTTATCAGAACAGGAGTTTCAATTTAAACAGTGAGAACCAGAGATTGTTGAGCATTTTTGTCTTGATAGCCAACTTATCAGCACTCTGTGTCTTAACTAAGTTATCTTAGAAGTGTGTTTTCTTGCAGAAATAGTTAGGACTATAAAGATTAGACTTAGTGTTTTTCTGTTATGACAGAACAGTACTACTGAATTATTTTAAGTTTCTGTGTGATCTCTGAACTCTTGAATAGCACTGCGGTGTAGTAGTATTGTCTTGTGTTTTTAGTATTTATTATTAAATATTTTTAAAACCTTTTAACTGTGGCTGGTTTATGTAGAGATAAATTAAGCTCTAGTGTACATTGCATACTTATAAGTGATCCTGTACTAAGCCCTTCCAATAAGCTTTGATTTCTTAGTTACACTACTATTGGATAATAATATTGCACAGTAATAATTGGACACAATTTTAAGAGCCTTTGGGTAGCTGATAATTATTAGCTGGTGGTGGCAGTAATTACTACTGTATAGTCTGGGCATAGGGGCACAGCTGGAGAATCTGTGTTAGCCTTTCCCAGGAGTGTCTGTGAAGTTGTATAAATATTTATCTCAAAGTGGGTGTGTTTGTGTGTGTGTGTGTGTGTGTGTGTGTGTGTGTGTGTGTGTGTGTGTGTGTGTGTGTGTGTGTGTGTGTGTGTGTGTGTGTGTGTGTGTGTGTGTCAGCTACTTGGGCAGAGACAAGAAGCACTGGTTAAACAGAGAGGTTACTGGAGGTTTTAGCTTGCCAGCTAGGCTGAGATCGGAACCCTATAGCGGTGCCAGTGGGGAGTCTTATTAGGGACCTGGAGAGCAAGGGAGCGACCAGCCCTGGACTGACTGTGATCTCTGTGTGCTCTTAAGGGAAATTGCACTTTACTGTGTGTATCTGTTATCCTTTCCTCTCATATGAGATGCCCTCTCTGGTGTTAGTGGTGAGGATTGAGGCTCCATGATTGCTGGGCCTGGGTACGGGCATCACATACTACAAGAAAATTACATATCAGTTTTAAGATGAGATTACATTGCTTGTCTTTTGTATTTGTTAGATAATAAAAGGAAATTACACATCAATTTCAAATGAGATGAGGCATTATAGATTTAAAATTAAGTGTATATCTGATTCTCATAAAACATTCATACTAACATGTTCTTTGTATTAGTAAATATGCAATAGTATAGCAATAATATACCTCCTGCACAAGGCATTTATGATAAAAGTTATAAAAGAAAAAGTAAGGCAGCATTTAAAATAAGCATAGGAGACTATATTAGGAACATAAAGAAAAGGAATGAAATTAGCATTTCAGCAATGCATGCATGGGGCTGTATTCTTGAAGGACATGGGCATGGCATAACATGCCACACTACCCTGATCACCTATGGCATACTAGAGTCCAAAATCTAGGGCACCATCTGCCATCATTCAGTGCATGCTAATGAGGATTATTGGAGCTCAGTGATCAATTGTAGAAGGTGAATTGTGCTTGCACTGCAGAACATTTTCAGCTCTGTACATGACAAATGTCAGCAATGCACAACTGCAGCACAAAAGTAGTCCACTGACTTTGGAACCAGGAGCTGTAACTGTACATGCAAGTGGGTATTTCAGGCATGAAATGGTGGAGGACCTCACTGCACGCTATAGTAAGTGACAGGAATGTATTATTAAAGTGTATTGGTCATGTTTGGAAACATCCCTGTTTTACAATTAATTTCTTTTGCCTTTATATCCCTTATTATAATGCTGCAAGTGGTTTTGCAAAAAACAAAGATGGTAGTGTGCTCTTTGAGTTTTTAGTTTCAATATTTATTAAATTTTTCTCTATGACATCATGGTAGGTAAAGAGAAAAGATTTGCATACAACTGCATTGTCGGCTATTGAAATAACTTATCTCTTTGGAGGATCTGGATTTTAAATACATTGTGGTTTTCATAACCGGCGTTAGGCACCCACAAAACCCGTGGCCGCGGGGAGCCCACAATTACACCCCAGCGAACGAGGGCCCCCATGCAGCAGCTGCGAGTTTCTCTGTCCCCTCCGCTCTTTGCTCAGCAAAGCACCTTTTGGATGTCCACATGGCTCAGTAACATCACTGCGCGACTGCAAACTGTTTTCCTCTTTTTTTTTTTTTCATGCCTGTACGCACAGGACCTGATTGGCTGCAGCAGCCAGGACAATAACTTTTTTTTTTTGACATGTAATAATGTCCAACCTGTCACTGGATAAGGAGGTTGTACTGGTAAATAAAAGGTTTAAGGTAGGAAAGCAGGATTTAGCAGTCTGCTGTACCAACTGGATGTGAGATGTTTTGTTTAGCATGTGTAGATAGCATCAGGAGCCAGTCAGAGATAGCTTTTAAATGTTAGTATCATTGACTTAGAACGTTGACAGAATTAGAGTGCATGCATTAATAAGCATTTTTGAAGTAAAATAACTCTAACTGTAGTGAATAACTTTATTTGATGATTACAGTCCACCCCCTTTTTTTTCTGAAAGTGTCAGGGAGTTTAAGAAGGTCGGAGCGAAAATATGAGCCAAAACCAAGGACACGAGAGACGTTGCGTAGAGCAAGTTGGAGATTAAACAGTGCATGGTACAGGCAGCCAAGTTTATTTTGTGTGGAGAGGGGACAAGGCAAAGTTAAAAGACCCAAAAAGATTGCTCTCCCTTGGACTAATATTTGAAACTTGTCAAAAGTGGAGTCAGTGTTTTAAGTCCTACACAAACTAAAAAATACTACATCTTTCAACTTTCCAGATTTTGGCAGAATGCCCATATATTTGCCTCTTATATTTGGTCTGTTCGTCAAACATTTGTGGTTTTGTGGCAAATTATTGAGGGTTGAAGTCACTAAAAGATATACATTTCAGTCTTGGACTTCATATCTCTCAGTAAATAAAAGCTAATGCAAAGCTTATTACCCTACTACTTTCTAAATTCATAAGCGCCATATTTTGGGTCTGTGACCTCCATTATATTTAGCTTTGCACATATTTATTACACTTGGAGGTAGAGAGGTATAACAAACCCATAAATATAAATTATGTATTTCATGGTATGTATGTTGCAACATGAATATATTTTGTTTCTTAGGGGAGATCTTTGTTCATAGGTTGGCACTAGGCTATCGGCCCTAGGGCCTATACAAGCCTAGCCATAACAATTCCCTGGCTATTTCTTCACAGAATACTTACTTCCCTGGTCCCCTGTTTAGCAGGGCGATTGACGGGATCCCCGGGGTGAATTTCCTATCTCCCATCCAGTCGTTAAGGTTACTTTTGAAGAGGCAAATCAAACAAAGCAGTACTGGATAAAAAGCCTCTGCAGAACCAAGAAAATGCAATATCCAAACAGAAGAGGCTCACCACAGTTTGTTAAAGTCTGAAGAAGCGTTGTTGAAACATGAAAGTGCTTACTTTTACTGCAGTATTAAATTGTTTTATTTTATTACGTGGTCGTGGTGAGCCTCTTATGTTTGGATATTGTACTTTTGAAGAGGGCCAAAGAGGTGCACAGCTTGACATGTATGGGCAGTCTATGGTTCAGGAACATATCCCCCTAGCATGTTTTGTTCATTGTGATAACCAGGTTTAGATCCCTGGAGCGTGTGGCTCTGAGGGATTGGGATGTCTTTAAGTGTAGCATGTCCAACAGCACTGGGCTTGACATGGCCTTGTACATGTTAAGCAGAGATTGCCTCTGAGTATGTGATATGTGACAGAGTATAGCTGGAGTTTTTTAGACAGCCAGCACAGGGCATCTGCTTTAGGCCTGTAATTCTTTTAGTGAGGTATTTCTGTGGCCTTTCCAGTTGTTGCAGATGTCTTGTGAGGTACATACCAAATGGGGAGCTCTACTCCTATAGTGGGTGTAATGAAGGATGAGTACAGCGGGACAGTGACCTCCTTTTTTCTGGATGAAAAGCCCTTAGTGATGAGGTGTGCCACATAGAAGGATTTCCTGACTGTTGTGGCTATGTGATTATCGAAGGTGAGACCACTGTCCACCTGTGTCCCTAAGTCCCTTATCACGCTTTCAGTGTTTAGTGTACTGCCACTTGTGGTAATTCATGGGTACATGTTTTTTCCCAAAGGGGATAGCTATACATTTCTTAGCATTGAACTTGAGCCCATGGCTCTGGCACCAAGCATCTGTTTCTGTAAGGGCCATTTGTAGAATATCCACATCATTTGCGGATTCAATAATGGCTCCCAGTTTGCAGTCATCAGCAAACTTTGTTAGCTAGAGTCCCTTAGTGTTGGCCTGTACTTCAGAGAAGTCGATGCCAAACAAGAGCGGTCCCAGGACTGAACCCTGAGGTATTCCGCTTGTCACTTGTCTGGAGCTGGAGTTTGAGTCGGCTACTTTTACAGCGTGGGTTCTGTCAGTAAACCACCAGTTGGCAACCCATCGAGTGACGTAGGGATTAATGCCCAACTTAGTAAGTTTATCTATGATTCCAGACTGGGGGATGGTGTCGAAGGCCTTGGCGAGGTCCAGATAGGCTGTGTGGACCACCTTACCCTCGTCCACGGCTCTGGAGACTGATTCGAAGAAGTCATTCAGGTTGAGGAGACAAGATCGGCCTTTTATGAAACCAAGCTGGGTGGGGTCCAGTGTTTGAATGTTGCCAATGTCTTTGTTTATGAGTTCCATGGCTTTGCAGATCAGGCTTGTCAGACTGATGGGATGATTGTTCCCAGGATCCAAGGTGGATCCCCCCTTGTGGAGTGGGATAACTGTGGCTGTGTGCCACTCATTGGGCACAAAGCCTGAGGTGAGGCAATGATAAAACGTGACACTTAGGTGAGGTGCCAGTTCATTTTGTAGTTCACGTAATACACAGCCCAGGATGTCATGTGGTCCCATGGATGCTGTATTCTTAGCTTTGGAGAGTGCGTTTTTTTACCTATGTGGGCGTGATTATCAGAATTTGGCAATCATTTAGTATTGAGATGGGCCCTTTAGGGGGTAAGAGGGGGGTGAAGTTGGCACTGAATAAATCTGCCAGGATATTGGCAATATCCTTGGAATCAGTATATTTAATGCCATTCTGTTGTAGCTCAGAACAAAACTGAGCATTGCCATTTAGATTCTTGACATAACTATAGAATGCCTTGTGGTTGTCCTTGGAATCTTTGGCAATTTTATTTTCGTAACTAGCTTTGGAGGATTTTATGAGGAGATCTCAGCTTCTTACTGAGGCTGGTAAGGGAGTTTTTTTGCATCCTGGGATTTTCTTCTTTTCTGCAACAGTTTTTTCCGTCTGATGTACAGTTTGTTTATGACAGGGGGAACTACCAGATTGGGTTCCTTTTTTTGTAGGAGACCGTCTCAGTTCTATTTGGAATGGCATGATTCATGTATGAGTGGATGTGCTTGTACAGTGCCTTAGTGTAAGATTCAGCAGTCAAACTTTCAGTTCCTGTCTGCATGAGTGTCATGAAGTTTGTCACTTTTGACCTGAGTAGCATGAAGTTGGCTTTGGAGAAGTTTTTTTATGGAGGTTTCCCTACTTGGAGGGTAGGATGTGGACATCAAGGGTGATTAGCTTATGGTCAGACCTGACCAATGAGGTGGGGAGCACTGGTGTGGAGCATCACTCTCCTATGTTGGTAATGACCAGGTGTAGGATATTTGTGCCCCTGGTGGGACTATGGATTAGTTGATCCAGGGCATTGGAATTTATGAATTCCAAGAACCGTTGGGCAAAGGTGTTCGTACCCAAGTAGTTTTCCAATTAATGGCAGGGTATGTGAAATCACCCAGTATAACGGTGTTTGGTTGTATCTTAATATTTTCCAGTATGTTTAGAAAAGTGTAGTGAAAATCTTGGGGCATGGTGGGGATCTGTAGCAAGCTACAATTTGGATTGTAGTCTTACCTAGTGTTAGTTGCACCTGTAGAATTTCCGATGCATTGTGTTGGACAACGAGCTTGGAGGTGTGAATATCCTTGGTGAATATGGACACTCCTCCTCCTTTTGTGCTTTGGTCCTGGTTTGGTGGCCAAAAAGTGTGGTAAGAGTTGTAGCCTGATGTTGCAGGGGTGCTCTCTGGAGCCTTGAGCCAGGTCTCAGTAACTGAACAGATGCAGCATGAACTAAAAGACTGCTTCTGAGGGGTGGCAGTGACAGGGTGATAGTTTGACTGAAGTGCCTAGGGGGCCCCAAAGCTGAGATTTGCTGGGGGCCCCCAAAATGCTAACACCGGCCCTGGTGGTTTTACTACTTCATCATCATGTGTTCATTTTCACTGTGTGGTGTTCCATCTTTGCCTGCATAAGTTATAACACTGCTAATGATTCTTGCTGTACGAAAGACAGGCACTTAAATTATCTAGACTCATATTTCACATGTTTTTTTCATTGGTTGATTTGAATTCTCTCCTGAGTGATACTTAAATACAAATTTAAACTCTGGATCTTTGTCTTTGTCTGAAAAGATTTCAAGCCTGCATAATGTATAGCACTGCTGGTGATTCCCTGTTGGGGTGAGAAAGTAAAGCTATACTGTTTGTCTTTGACTGATAGAGCTGCTTTCTGTTTTATCTGCTCCATTTTGTTTTCTGTTTTAAAAAATCTTTGCCTGGTGGTTTTGCCCTTTGTGAGAGACAGACACTTAAATGATCAAGGCTCATATTTCACTTGTTTTTTCATTGTGTTATTTGAATTGTCACCTGAGTGATACTTAAATACAAACTGAAACTCTGGGCCTTTGTGTTTGTCTGAAGGATTTTAAGCTTGCATAGGGCATATCACTGATGGTGATTCCCTGCTAGGTTTCCCACCTACCCTCCCATTTCTTGGTCTTGTTTTTAAACCTGGTGATTTTAAGCTTCCCACCCCTACTGTAAATTGAGCTGAATAAGCTCCTCTCTTTTATTCTGCTGCTGATATCTGGAATTTTTTATTTGAATTATTTATTCTGCTTATACTGAAAAAGTGCATTTTGCCTCTTATTGTCTGTTGTACTAATTTACTTCGTCTGAATTTATTATCTAGCTAGCTGTTGGATAAATTAGTGTATTTTTACATTCTAACAAGCACTTTTCTCATCAAGATCAGTGGATTTTCCTTCTAGTGGACTGGGAAGTAGCCTGGTCTGTCTCTGTCTTACCCATTTGTGCACCATGTGGTACATCGGGCAACGAGCACCTATAAGTGCTCATTGTTTCTGTAGCATTTAGGGGCTCAGGTTGCTAACCCATGGCTCAACACTCCTCAGAGGGTGCACCACACGCATTTACATGCACACAGTCACTGTAAGTTAAGTGTGAGTCAACAGAAATTTCCTATCTTACTTTCGCTTTTCTGCTTAGTTACACAGCCATGGAGTTAGTGTTTATAAATTTGGAGGGTTGAGGGCTTGTCCCCCACATGGTGGAGCAGGGGGCTTGCTCCTAGAAAAAATGTATTCCATTTACTTTTTCATCAGTTAGAGATCCCAGTGAGTTGAACTCCGAGTTCAGCACCCATCAAGCTGGGACTCAAAGAGATGTAGATGAAACTCCTTGTATTCCTTTAGTCTCTTAATCTCTACTGATTTCCTATGGAAAACAGTGATCAGGGAGTTAAACATCAGAGAGTTGAATTTGGCAAGTTTGAGTTCTCATCATTTTGGGACTTGAAGTTGTTTCCTATAAGACTGCGCATGGATGTAGTTAATAAGAAAAGACCACTAAATGTAAGACAGAGTGGGATTGCTGCTATGTGAAAGGCTATTTGAACAGGCAGTTGAAAATGTTATGGCAAAGCTTGCTGATTTGTATGCTAATATTTCCTGTTGTAACTAATACATGGAGAATGGCTTTATGCAGATTTCTCTATTTTTTTATAATATAAAACTTTGGCAGGTTCATTAGAAGGCTTTATTCCACTCATGTGTTTTTGCTTCAAAGTATAACAATATTAGATTCTCTCTTCACTCACAAAGTGATGGCAGTTGGCCATGATATGCAAATAAAATTGTCCCTATACAGCAGTACCATCCTTAATGATGCAATCTTATCTTTATTTTATTTTATCATACAAAAAAACATAGGTGTGGAGTCTGTGGTTTATTTAAATGTTCTGGTCAATCCATAGATTATTAAAATCAAACATTACACTTTTCTCAAGACATATTCAATTTTATTCTGATTTTTTCAGATAATACTTTTCCAATGCAGTGACTATACTTCAGGAAAGCTCTCATCTTCACAGCCATCATTGGCAGCATAGCCATCTCTCTTGCAGGCTGTCATCTGGCACCAGCATGCATAACGGAATATGCATGAACTTTGCTTCTCCTTCTCCTCAGGGCACCGGCAGCACATGTCAACAAGCCGTACATTCTCAGCATGGACTCCGCACTATGACAGGCATGCAGTCTGACTTCAGCATATGGCTGCATGCACTTGTTTACTTGTAAAGAGAATGGTAGACCATCTTAAAAGAGAAAATAGAACAGAACATTTGTATAACAAGAAGAAAGAAGGAAAGCATGGGCTGCATTCAAATGCATTAATCACAAACTGCAAACAAACTGCATGGAATCAAGGAGTTCTTTTATACTCTGTTACATTCAGAAAATAGCAATTATTTTTTTGTATACATGTGGTATAGTTCTTCCACAAAAATATCAGCACTAAAAAGCTCTAGTATGAACTTTAATGTTAAAATCCTTATCAAGGTAGTGATGAAATCTTCTTTGTTGGGGTTTATACACATCTCATGCTATTAGGATTTTCACTGAAATGACAGAATAATCTTTATGATTTTCTTCTGTTATTTAAGCGGTAATAAGCAATAATGTGAAGATTTCTTTTATTAAAGAGAACTATAAATCTCTACATAATGCCAGGCAACTTTGCAAAACTTTTAAATATGTGCATGTTAATACTGTGGGGCATAACCCTGTCTAAAAGCTGTGAACTCATAAGATTATGTTTCGTATTTTGCACAAGTGTTTATAAAAATCTGGCTAGCATGCATATCAAATATCTGATTGAAATATATGTTATCTATTTCATTGAAATATAGCAAGCTGGCTCTAAGCCTGTATTACATCTTAGATCCATATTAGAATTACAGACAAATTATTTTTGTTCTAGTTTCTGTGGCTGACATTCTCCCCCGGACATACTAAACTTCCTTGTAGGACTAATACAGTCCTACACGGAAGCAGTAGTTTAAGAGGAGGACAGCAGTGCGCCATGCATATTAATGAAGGCATGCTGCCTGATCTCCTAATGCTACACGGAGCATGGACGAGTGCATGGGGGCGTGTCTGAGAGCAGAACTCTCAGAATAAACACGCCCCTGCAAAGTAGAACAGAAGAATGTGTAAATAAATGAGCGAGACTGCTCATAAGTGTCCGCATATCCCCACCGACAGTCCCTATGTGTTCAACAACCACAGTACAGGCAAATAAAACTAAGAAACACTTTTATTATTTTTTTTAAAACCCCGAGTACAGCTAACCGTAGGTGCGCGGGTTTTCCCATTGCTTAGCTATGGTTAAAGCAGCTGAAAAGGCTGAAGAGGATAACAAGTAATATATAGACAAATGAAGCAGCACAGCAATAGTGTAGTGGTTAGAGCATCCATCTAACAAGCAGGCATTCCTGGTTTGAGTCCCACTGCTGCGCATATAATTTTCCATGTGAAATCTGTATATGAACATAATTTTACATCTTTTTGCCATATAACCTACATAATAACATTTAGATGTGAACTGGAGTACTGCATGAAATGCACATGTGAAGTGTCAGTGTCATAATGGATAAGGCACTAGTAAGCAGGTTTAAGCACAAATAAGCCGTAGTAAGCATATATAAGCACTAGTAAGCATATTTAAGTGTGTTTGCACAGGGGTAAGCATTGCCTACACAGATTAAGTAAAGTAGAAGCTAACTGAGTGTAAGAAACTTTAACCGGAGGTTAGCAGAGCTTACCATCATGCAAACCCACGCAAACTCGCTTACACTGCTTTAAAGTGCCTTAATCACTCTGGATCCAATGGCCCATGTTCTGCCCAGCAACAAAATAAACTGCCTTTGCAAGGCTCAAACTCAGGACACTATAGTCATAGCAGTTAACCACTAAGCCATCATAGCAGTAGATATGAATGAGGTATCAGCAAACTAATCCTCACCACAGGAAAATCAAACCAAACATGTGAACTGAATCTATGTACAGTATGAAGTGGTATAACTTGCACAGAATATAACTGTGTGAACTGGAGTACTGCAGTAAGCATAGATTGGAGGTGTTATTGTAATAAAGTCCCCAGGTCCCCATACAGTCTACACATGAATCACGGATACCAGACACATATATAGCCTGTAATGAAGAATAAATCATTGCCAAATGGCAAATATAGTGCTAATTAACTATTAAGCAATGCTAACTGCAGCACAGTGTAGGGGAGCCAATTCAATCTGCCTAGTGGTATACCTCTTTAAACAGTGCCACCCTTATGTAAGCAGGTGTGCCCATAGCTTAGCTTTTTCAAAACTGGCCAATCATGGCAAAGTGTGAGAAAATGGCCGTATTTAAACCTCACAGGTGGGAATACGTCTCATAACTGGTTGTAGCTTCCTACTGAAGGCAGAATGGCTGGTGTGGGGTGAAGGCACTCGATTCAGAGCACAGCGCTGGGGCATCCAGGAGTCAAAATTCATGGTATGGCTCCTTGTAAAACATCATGATCAGAGACTACTGCAGGGCCAGCACCAGGGCTTGCAGTACAAAACGGAGGCCTGGGGCAGTCTCACCCGTGACCTCACCAGTGCCACAGGTATCCCCCGGACTGGTGAGCAGATCAGGCACCACCATGCTGACCTGAAGTGGCGGAGGGGAGATGTCCTGGAACAGTGGATCCAGGAGTGTCGGCAGATGGTGAATGCCCCAGTACTGAGTAAGTACACATTCTACTAAGTAATAAATAATTGCCTAGCTTGTGTATACTATGAATAGGTATGGCTAAATATCAATGCATTTCTTTGACAGCTGCAGATGAGCGGGCTGTGAACCAGCAAGCCCATGATGTTAGGCTGCACAGGCTGCATCACAAAGCAGGTTAGTAATCAGTCTGCATGTACTGTCATAGCAAAGATGATAAGAGCCTTAGAAAGTGTTGTACCAGTAGAAATAAATGTGTTAATAGTCTGTGAATAAAGGTAAAACCCCTGGAGTGCTTCCGTTTACTCTTCTCTCATATGTTTGCGATCTGTCCCATACTATAAATAGTACTGTTATATCTTAAGCAGTGTCACCCACACTGTGGTATGCAGATAAAATGGGTATGAAGTCCTGCATAACAATGTGGGAAGTGCCAAGAGGTCAGTCATATCGTACAAGTTAGGGAGACTTGGAAAACAGTCAAAAGCTTTACATCAATTCCTTGATAGCACAGTGTGCTGTCATGTAATAAATAGTTTTTTGTCACACACAGCAGGGGTTCGACTCCTGGGAGTGCAACTAAGTTGTATGCATAATCATACCCCACAACTCTACAGACTGTGATACAATGTTCAGATAGAAAGCTGTATGCATAATTACACCCAACAACTGTACAGAATTTGCTTGAATGTTCTAATTGTAAGTTGTATGCATATTTATACCCCACAACTGTTCCAATCTGTCCAGCATGTCCAGATAAATGAGCCATATCACCAGCTGGGTACCCTGTTCCCCTGAAAATTCAGTGTGATGATCCAAGAAATGTAGGCAGCTGTCAATGCCATGCAACTGACAGTCAAACGTGTACTTAGTCAGAGAATGTATATGAAAACAAACCTGTCATTCTAGCACCTCACCTAAAGTGTATGACAGCAATTCCCAACATATGTTGGATTAACACCTGCAGCCTGTCACACCTGTATTTAAGACACAGATCACGTATATAATAATCTATAAATATACCAGTGTACAATATAAGGCCATTGTGTAGTGTAATAATACATGTAAGGGAAAGATCACTGCAGTGACTAAAAATGTTGTGAAAACTACAAGGATATATTAGTTGTTAATTGAACCCTCTCTCTCACCCCTACCATATGTGCATAATAATGCAATGACACTCCTCAACTGGTATGTGTACACTCCAAACTTTTTTGGGACATATGTCCTAATGGTTAATAGATATTCACATTTGTTTCTATGCATGTGCCATGTTAAAATACACCCATATTGGTGCCCTGCTGCCATCAATGAAACCCGCATCCTCCTGTAATGGCCACTGTTGTTCCATATATGCATGTGTTCTGTTTGCTCTGCAACTGTATTAAATCTGGTGTGTTGGGTTAATGGGAATTCCTATGCATGCTGTTATAACTAATCCTGAATGCTGTTGACTGTTACTAACCCATATCTGCCATAAACCTGTAACAAGACAGCTCGTATGGGAAGGCTGGTCCTAGCGGACCCACCTGTCCCAACTCAGCTGGCCATGGCACCAGGCACCAGCACATCTGGGGCCCAGCCTGGTACCTCCTCCTCTGTGGGCCCTGTGCCATCTTCGGGAGGAACCACTGCAGGGGATGAGGTTTGCCCCCCACCTCTCGGAGCAGGCATGAAGGGGAACCTGTCACCTGTCAACAGGTCCAGGCCGTGGTGCATAGGGAGCATGATCTGGAGTATCGAGAGCGGCTACGCCAGCTTGAGGGCCGAGTGGCACTATTAGAGTGTGGGCCTGCCCCTGCTACACAGCCCCCAGCACAGTCATCTTTGGGGCCGTGAAGGTGCAGTGGTGACTGCCCATGGGTGGGGACCTCAGTCCCACTGTTTCCAGTTGGGGCCTCATGGGCTTGCGACTTCCAATCACCCCTGTCTGTCCAAGGTGTTTACCCCCCACATGTGTCATATACCGGCCCTGTATGCATCTTGTGTGTCTTATATGTTAACCTACCAAACCTCCCTCCCCAAATATACCTACTACCCCTCCCCAACATCCCACTCTCACCTGAAAAAAAAATGGGCAAATTGTTCCCACAAAAAAATCTTGCCCCATACATAGCTGTCCATTTTGCACACGTGTCCACTGGACACGTAATCTGGTCTAATTGGCATCACAATGAATATATGTTGTCCTCACCCCTCTCCCAGGGGTTTGAGGGTCCAACTGTACCTGCAAATATAGTGTATATACACAGCTGTTGCTGTAGAAGAAATGGGCAGCTATGGACCTTTCCTATACCCTTCCTGCACATGCCTAGCTATTTTCCCTACTGTCTTTCCCTCTTTGTGCCCCATTTTTCACCACTTTCCTATCAACCACTTTTTCTTTTCTTTTAAAGGAATTAGCATGGGGGTAAGCAACAGTAGGCACTGTTAAGTAGCAATAAGTGGGTTTGCGTGGGTTTGCGTGAGTCTAAGCTATGCCTACACAGCTTGAGCAATCTGAAGCTAACTGACTGCAAGAAAACATAAGCGGAGGTTTGCAGTGTTTACCATCATGCAAACCCGTGCAGACCCGCTTACAACTGCTCAAAACTGCCTTAATCACACTGTATCCAACAGCCCTTGTTCTGCCTAGCAACAAAATAAGCAGCCTCTGATAGGATCAAACCCTGGACCCTGCACACCATAGCCAAAGTGATTTACCACTAAGCCATATATATATATGATGTATTCACAAACATATCATCCAGCCCAGTCATTCAACAGTACAGAGAATGTATTCCAACATGTAGATGTATGTGTGTGAGTAAATATCTTAATGTCTAAACGGTTGCAACATATTAATATATGTATATATATATATATATATATATATATATATATATATATATATATATATATATAAACATATAAACATACAAATGCCTACATCTATAGATATATATGTCCACATCTACATGTCTAAATATATACGGCAGGTTATAGATATATGTTAGGAGATATATATATATATATATATATATATATATATATATATATATATATATATATATATAGATAGATATATAGATATATAGATATAGATATATATATGGATACCATACATTACAACAAATGTTCATTAGAACGAAAATGAAATGCAGCACCTCACTTGTACTAAATGACACTCTACTGAAAATACACTAGTACGAATAACACTACAACGAAATTCACCCAATAGTGAAACCGTAACTATGTGAACTATAATTAAACTACAACCGTGTAAGTGACATATTATTCAATAAAATATAAAGTGTGAAGTAAGGTTGAACAAGAAATGTTTCTGGGAAATATGAGGGACAGTTCAGTGCGCTACATTTTTAATAAATGGGAAATAGCTTTAACAAACTCTGCATTAGTATAATCAGCCCTATGTTCAAAGATGTGCTTAAATTGCGATTCCCATCTTAACAAGGCTCTTCTCTTTGGTGAAGGATCACAGCCAGCAGACATACGCATAGTTCATCTATTCTGTTTTGTTCCCTTACTACTGTATGCATAACACGATTAATATTGGACATATTTGTCCCAAGTAGACACTTAAACCGGCGATACCATGCCTCAACGCTGTTTTTTTGTTCTTGGCAAACATAGCTCATTGAGTATAGCTACGTTCCAAAACTTTATTGGAAACAGAGGTGGAAACCTACATTATGTAACATGACGGGTACTAAATTTCCTTGGTTTACCAAGCACGTACTACTCGGTAAAATAGCGCAGTAGTTGTTCACCTTCAACTGGAAAACCTTTCTTTAACTCGTGAAATGTTGGTAACATGTCGTCTTCATGAATGAAAACTAAAGCTGCCAATCCCTTCACAGCTAATTGAAACTACCATGTTCGCCATGGTTTTTGTTCACTGGTGAAAGATGAATGCAAAAAGTTGACGATATTTAACATATGTTGTTGTTTACTATTCGCTTAATTGTTAATCAATTAAATGAATATGTATATTAGACATTGAATGTTATGTCATTCGTAGGAATGTATGTTCAATAGAGGCTTATATCGTACTAGTGTGGTGCTGCATTTCACTTTCGTTCTAATGAACTTTTACTCACATTCGTACTAGTGTATTTTCGGTAGAGTGTCATTTCGTACAAGTGAGGTGCTGCATTTCATTTTCGTTCGAATGACATTCATTGTAATGTATGGTATCCATATATATATATATATATATATATATATATATATATATATATATATATATATATATATATATATATATATATATATATATATACATATATAGGTATATACGGAAATACATCTGTAGATAATAGGGAAATAAAACATATATGTTCTCATGCAACATTAATGGGGTTGAGAGGCCCCACACAATATATGTCTGGTACGAATAGGTATACCCCTCAGCCAAGCACAACCCCCCTGTAATACAGTACCAAGTGTTACAGATCCCATAGCCTGGACCAGACATGGCATGGCCATCCCTAGGATACATATATACAGACACATATCTCTCTCTCTCTCTCTCATATATATATATATATATATATATATATATAGAGAGAGAGAGAGAGAGATGTACCCCTACACATACACACACAGAGATTTGTACATTAATATACATATGTAGTACGTGCACACAATATGGAGCAGCCAGTATTCCTACAGTCACCACCTTACCAACTGTAAACTGTATGAGCCACACATACGAATGACAGTCATAGCCTGCAACATATATCCACAGGCATATCAAAGGGTATAACACCACACACAGGTGTGCATAAATGAAATTGAAAGCTTTATTTGTGTACTATGACAGTTGTATATGCCATGTCATATAGCTGTTTAGGCACTGACATCCATATGAACAGTGCAATGCAACTGTGAACCAGTTATACTAAGACAGTAGTCTGGAAAAGTTGACATATGTTGCTGTCCAGGCCGAGGCCTATAAGTAGTACATTAGTAATGACAGACTGGGCCACAGCATACCAGACAATCAACGGTATGTAATGCAGACGTATAGGTCAGCAGCCTCTAGCTACAGTCTGTACACAATCCCTACGGGTGACAGACTCCAGTTGACACAATGGGATGTATCTGTTACATAACAAGGCATACCTGACACCATCACAATCACACTGATGAACAGAACATCCTGCATGGCAGAAGGCAGTAGGCCTACATTTACTAAAGTACATCCAGATACCTTAAGGCAGCCTATCCCAGATACCCACACTTGTTGTAACAGCCTAGGTTAGTCATGGTGCACCCCCTACACTCACTAATACTGGGCAATATACCATTGTTACATACACTGGCCTCTGGAGTGCATTAGGGCACACATGTATTACATATAACTCTAAATCCACCATCTTCCCACTACTACCCCTCCTCTTCTGCTAACATGAGTAAGCATACCATACTTTTACTCTTTGCATACCCTCTCCTTGCATATCTTACATCTTACCAAAACTCCATTATACCCCCACTCAACCACTTCCACTGTACAACTATTCACTCCATCACTCATGACTCACCCTCACTCTGCTCCTCTCCCACCAACTCAAGAACCATCCCTATGCATCCCCCACATATTCTATCAACTAAAATACTAAAACTAAATGCATCCCTACAAGTTAACAAAATAACCCTCCCACCACATCTGTTACCAACTGCACCCAATCATAAAGTTTCCCTAAAATGCAAACTCTTTCACAAACTGATAAAACTAATAACCTCATGCATATCAAAACTTGCCCTCAGTGGAGACATCCACCCCAACCCTGGCCCCTCCATTTTCAACCCCTCTTCTAATAATCAGACTAACAACCACATCTCCCAAATCCCAGCCAGTAGAAAACCAAATGACCTCCTTCTTCTAAGCCTAAATATCAGAAGTATAGCCAACAAAGTCCACAAACTCTATGCCACCATAGACTTATACTCCCCAGATATAATCATCCTGACAGAAACCTGGCTAAAACCTCACAATACCAGTGAGCAAATCCTCTCTAATGGTTACAACATACTAAGGAGGTGGTATAGCTATAATATTTAAACAGCATCTAAACATCCAGATTCTAAACTCATCAGCTCCCCAAATTGCCAGTGAAGAAATAATATATACCAACCTGAAAATAAACCAAAATAAAGCCATCAACATAATAGGATGCTACTTCCCACCTGGCCAAAATATCCCTCCACTAGAAAACTTCCTCAGCTGGACTGCCCACCATCTCCCTCAAGAGACCATAATTTTAGGTGACTTCAATATTGATTGGCAATCCTGTTGCGGCAGCCATCCAACCCAGAATCTAAACCTTCATGGCTTCACCCAACTAGTCCAGTCACCAACCAGAATAAATAAAAACTCCAACAAGCACACTACCCTGGATTGGATACTAGTCAGCAAGATTCCCCAGTCCTATATAGCAGGCTGCCTATCAGATAACCTCAGTGATCATTCCCCAACATTCCTACTCAAAAAACACCTATACCAAGTTAAACCTGTCATCTACCATCAAATACATAAAAAACTACACTTTAACCCAATCACATTCATCTCATCCCTCAAAGAATGTAACTGGCACCCTCTAAATTACCTCAGCCTAGATGACATAGTCCAATGTTTCAATACTACCTTCCTAAGCATCCTAAATAACCATGCCCCCATAAGACTTACCAGAACCAAAGCCCAACCCACCCCATGGCTACAGAAATCCACAAGGTCAGAAATGAAAAACCGAGATAAAGCCTGGGAACACTGGCGCAAAACCAAAACCAGCTCAGCTAGACAGCAATTCGTAGAACTACACAACAGAGTCAAAAAGCTAATAAAGGAGGACAAAATCCAATACTACCAGTCTGCCCTCAACTCCTTCCAACACAACCCCAAACAATTCTGGACCGCCATAAACTCCATCCTCCACCCAGGTAAAATCAATACCCCTACACCTAACATTCTTCCCTCCTCAGAAAATATTGTTACCTCATTCATCACACACTTCACACAAACCATACTATCACTAGCTAGACAACACAACCCCCTCCCCTACACCCCACACCTTCACCCAGTAATCTCCCTACACTCTTCTCATTTTCTCCCATTCCCACCTTCAACATAAGGAAACTCTTAACTAAACTTAAACCCACAAAATTAGCAGTAGACATCCTCCCAAGTGAATTCCTACAAATTGCATCTGACGCCCTAGCCTACCTAGTATCCATCATGATTAATGGATCTCTATCAGAATGCTATGTCCCTACACTATGGAAAATATCATACATCATTCCCCTTCACAAAGGCGGCCCCTCCACAGATCTAACCAACTACTGCCCCATAGTGATTCTATCTCCACTCTCCAAAATACTAGAGAGATGCATTCATTCTCAAATCTCAGACTACCTCCTTACTAACAACCTCCTTTCTAATAGTCAACATGGTTTCCGACCAAACCATAGCACCCCAACTGCCTTACTCTGTTTTACTAACACTATCCTTCACCATAAAAACAATGGCCATCTCTACTCTGCTACTTTCCTAGACCTATCTAAAGCATTTGACATGGTCCCACACAAACAACTCCTCTCTGTACTCAATAACCTATTCTTTTCTCAATCAGTCACCAACTGGTTTCAAAGTTACCTGTCTGACCACCAGCAATCTGTTGTATGGCAAAATGACATATCTGTATGGCAAAATGACATATCTCCCCAACTACCTGTCTCTATTGGTGTTCCCCAAGGATCCATCCTTGGACCACCCTACTCTTCTCTATTTTCACCAATAATCTAGCCTCTGCCACCAAACATGGCACACTCATACAATATGCAGATGACTCAACCATCATCTGCTCAGCCCAATCCCTACCTGAACTGCAAAATGTCACACAGGATGCCTTTTCCTCTGTTGAAACTTGGCTATCCGATGCCCAGTTAATACTCAACCCAAACAAAACTAAACTCCTCATCTTCAAACCCACCAAACATACTCAAAACAACTCTCACTTTAACATCACAGCAAAAGACAATGCCACTATCCACCCAACAGATCACACCAAATTGCTAGGAGTTGAAATAGACAACAATATCAAATTTGACATTCACATATCCATGACCATAAACAAAGTCCACCAAAAACTAGGAGCCTTATACAGAAATAAGCAACTCCTCACCAAAGCAGCTAGGATTTCAGTTGCAAATTCGCACCTTATCTCCACCCTACTTTATGCCCCTCCAATATATATCAACCTAAGGCAATGTGATCTAAATAAACTTGAGATCTGCTACAACAAAATCGCCAAATTCGCCACCGGGGCATCCTACCACAGTCACCACTGTCTCTCACTTACTGAACTAGGCTGGCTAGAACTCCCTCACCTCCTTCAATGGTATCAACTCGCACTTGCCCACAAAAAGGTTAACCATCCTCTAAAGGTCCCATCCCTCCAGTATTTACTCCAACCCTATCTCACCACCAGACCACTAGGATCCAGCAACAAAAATTAATTACAGGTTACTAGAGTCAATAACACTACTGGAGAAGCACTATTCTCCAGCGATATAGCCAAATTATGAAACCCCCCCTCCCCACAATAACCTCTCTACCATCATGCACCCACTTCAAAGCTTTACTTAAAGCACACCTAAAAACAATCTGGCTATGCCCTTGTAACTCTCCCCTCTAACTTCTTCCACTCCATCTACCCTCTACCTCTCTTCCACCCCACAAACTACCTTTGATTACAGCAACCTCTGATATGTCCATGCCTATATACTTATTATATGGCAGTAACTTCTTATTGTAACAATTGTTAATATCTGCTATGACTTTGTGGATAGAACAGATGCTAGTTATCTACTGAATTTACCATGTTCTTCATCTGTAACTATGTTTGTAATATTTTAATTGCTAGGATTCTTCATCTGTAACTATGTCTGTAATATTTTAATTTGTGGAGCTTTTCTCCCCGGACCTCCGCTGAAAATGGACCTGCATCCAGTCGGACATTCCCAGTCAACAAATGTAAATAAATAAATAAATAAATATGGCCCCAACCCCCCCCCCCCATTAAGTGTGGGGGACACAACAGCAGTGGAGTGATGGCAGGGATGACAGCATGAAATACACACAGCCCACTACATAACAACCCCTGACAGCATGTCATATGTGCAAAGCCTGGTATGTAGGTGGAGGACAGAGGCTGGAACACAGGCACATATGTGTAAAACTGTTGTCATACAGTAAGCAAGATATGTATATGTGTACATATCTATATGGATATATGTATACTTATTTATACATATATGTTCACCATATGTCCTGTACATGGAGTGGAGGCCTACCTCAGCCCCAATAGTCCCAACCTCTCAATGCAAGGGGATGTCATGTATGTATTGCAGGTATATTTGTAGACTATTGCTACTGTAATAGGGATTGTCTTCACATAAATGGTGCATGTGGGAGGCCACATTTGCTGTTAACATGTGCTCTATTGGCTACTTACAGACATCCTAAGGTCATCATAGTACAGTACCACTGCTAGCACAGTAATGCCCTGTGAACTACAGCTGCGATATGGCCAATATATGTGGCCAGTCTGACACACTCGGATCAGTCCAGGAGTATACACAGAACCCCTTCATGCAAGACATGTGGACCAGGCTTGTCAATGTGGATGTTAACAGCCACGTAGATGTGTACAACACATACATATTGGTATACATTTGCTCCCATAGGTTATGCATTCATACACCCCTGTCTGTCCTGACACATAATAACCACTGGTACAGAGGTGCCATGGCAACATACTATCCACTAGTTAGTGACATACATCTGAACAGCATCCCACTGCTTTGTCTGACAGACATGACTGCTATGGTGGCCTGGTAACAGTACATCTGGCAAGTATCTGGACATGACATCTGACTGGATAAGTACAGTAAGCTGCTAGGCATGTAACAAAGCACAGTGCAGGCTACAGGCAGACTGACCCAACACTGGGCTACAACTCCTATGTAGGAATACACGTGTATCTGCATAGATAGCAGACTCTACAGGCATGTCACATCAGAGAGTAACAGACACCTGTGTGAAAATGCATAACCACAACCAATGTGAACACAGCCACAGCTATATATGGTAAGCAAGCGTACTATTACAGTATATGGACTATCTGATGTACACCATCCTCATATGGGCCACTCACACAACAACCCTACATATACTGGGTCACTACACAATGTGGTCCGATGGCTGTCTGTGGTTTGGGACCTGTTTGTGTCTACCCCTACAAACATGTAAGCTGATAGGGTGACATACAGTGGAGCAGCATGTAACATCAGATAGAACAGGACCAAGAACAATGACATCTACCAGTCTCTACACAGGCCAAGGTACATATGCACTATACACACACTGTCGACAATTACCATACTTACACATACCTCAGTACTGTACACACAACCACAGAATGCCCAGGCTATGTCCTCAAATATAACCCCTACTATACATAACATATGTAGCAGTCTGATATCTCACTGGCTTATCAGATATGCTGTCACTAAATATGGTGTACAGAACATATACACCCCCTACTGCATGACATATGTACAAAGGTTGACAGGGTTTTGGCTGGAGGCACCAACACAGGCCCAATATTGACATGTTGCTGTGATGACCTCATACATTTCCTGTCATAACAGGGTTTGATGCAACATGAGGGATATGACATCAGTAACTCTCCCAGCTGTCACCATCTACTGATTGCAATCCTCACAATACCTTCTGCAGTTGAGAGATAGGTTTTCTGTGGGTAACACAAGGAACACAAGGCACCACACAATGCCCAGTCTGCAGATGACCCTACAGATGGGGATTCCTCATAAACATCGCACTGACAAATATTAAAACATGTAGGACAGCCATATCTACACACATCCTGTTAAACTTATAGCACCCCAACTGCAGTATAGCAGCACTTACAGTCTGTAGTTTGGACAGGCACATCCCCCTCCTGTGTGTTGGCCTGCTTCCACAGTGTATATTGTCAGAGGTAAGTTCCCAATCCATCTGTGATGCTGTTTGCCAAACAACAGATCTAGTTCCTGCTCACAGTGAATGAAAAGGCCCAACACCAACAAGATGTTCCTAGATATTGGAGTGTGTTTCCATGCAATTCACTATGGGAATGTTACCACAGCTGTTCCACATGCAATCAGCTAGAGGATGGCTGTAATCTGTGCAGAGGCCATCAGCTGACCATGAGCATCACTGACAATACACATGCCACTACCTAAGCAAAGCAGGTGTAAGTCTCCACATCCACCAGAGAGGGAGTGAGAGAGGCAGACAGAGGCAAAGATAAGTCAGGGTGGGTTGGGAGAGTAAAAGGTAAGCATGTTTGTGTCACACACCTACCAGTCCAGGGTATCAAACCTGTGACTGACTATGTACTGATATCACATCTGTTATCCCTGCATGGTGGATATTGTGATTTATGCTAGGGACACCATATAAGAAATATTAAAAACACACTCAACATTGGGTCTAGTTGTTACACACTCACAACCACACAGGACATGAATGACAAACATCAACACATTAAGACACACACCTATCACATCTGGGAATAGGAACCCCTACCTAACTAGTTACTACACTACAGCACTATGCCATTACAGAATGTGCCACGGAGATTACTGGAGTACTCTTTCCCCAAAGGTTTATTTCACAGTGAGTGACATCAGCAGGACTGCCAAAGTAGAGCAAATTAATTGTAGTGAGCGTGACTAGCCAAACATGCATTGTTCTCTACACAGGCACAAAAGCATCCACAACTCCCGTGTGCTGAATAGAACCCCTACCAGAGTTCCATATCACACTACAGCATTACGCTGTGATAGCATGCACCACAGAGATTGCTGAAGTGCTCCTTCCCCATAGGTGTACTTCACAGTGATTGACATCAGCAGGATTGCCAAAGTAGGGCATTTGAATTGTATTGAGTGTGACTAACCTAAATTGCCCTAATCAGTCTGTATGCATTCACCGCTGTTCTGGCCAGAACAAAAATAACCTGCTTTTGCAGGTCATGAACCCAGGACACTGTACACTGTAGTCACAGTAATTAGCCACTAAGCCATCACAACAGTACATGGGACTGCAGTTCCACCAAAGGAATCCCACCATAGCCTAATAAAACTGAACATGTGAAAGGAATGTATATACAGTTGTCCGTAAAACATAAAAGACCTCTCCAAGGCCAACTTCATGCTACTCAAGGCAGAAGTGGCAATGTTTGTGACACCCATGGAGACAAGAGATGACAGTTCAACTGATGAATCCTGCACTAAGGCACTGTATGAGCACAGCCTGTTGTGCATGATTCCTGACATCCCACATAGAACCACGATGCTCACCTCCCAAATAATCAAGCCAGTCTGGTGGTCGCCTGCTATTAACAGAGTATACAATCGATGGTAGACACTGTTGAAGAAAAAAGGACAATCCAAGGATGCAAACAACTCCCTTACCAGCCCCAGTAAGATGTTGAGATCCCTCATGGAATCCTCAAAAGCTGATTATGTAACTAAAATCACCACAGATTCCATGGACAACCACACACCATTCTATAGTTATGTCTGAATTCTAACTGGCAATGCTCAGAAGTGCTCTGAGCTGCAACAGAATGGCATTACATAGACTGCTCCCACAGAATGTGCCAATATTCTGGCAGATTGATTTAATGCCACATTCACCCCCTCACACCCCCAAAAGGGCCCATGTCAATACACAAAGGGTTCTATTGCCCAGTAATCATGGCCACACAGGCAGACAACGCACTGCTCACAACTAAGAATACAGCATCCATGGGACCAGATGACATCCTGGGCTGTGTACTACATGAACTACAAAATGGAATGGCAATTCACCTAACTGTCATATGTAATCATAGCTTAGCATAATGCCTGGTGCCCACTGAGTGGCGCACAGCTGCAGTTATCCCATTCCACATGGGGGGATCCACCTGTGATCCCTGGAACTACCATCACATCAGTCTGACATGCCTGATCTACATAGCCATGGAATGTATTATCAGAGATGTTTTGAACGCAGACATCGGCAACCCTCAAACACTGGACCCCACACAGATTGGGCTCATGGATGCACAGTCTTTTCTCCTGAAGCTGATTGACTGCTTTGACTCAGTCTGCATAGCTGTTGAAGAGGGTAAGGCAATCCACAAAGCCTATGCGGACCTCGCCAAGCCCTTCAACACCATCCCCCAGTCTGGACACATAGATTAACATACTAATCCTATGCCACTCGCTGCTTTGCCACATGGCTTACTGACAGAACCCAAACTGTAGGTGTAACTGACTTCAACTCCATCTCCAGACAAGTGACAAGTCGAGTACCTCAGGGTTCAGTCCTGGGACCACTGTTGGTTGACATCTACATCTCTGAAGTACAGGCCAACAGTACGGGACTCTGGCTAACAAAGGTAACAGATGACTGCAATATGGGAGTCATAATGAGCCTGACTGTACTGCATGATATGTTACTGATACCAGCCTGACATCATACAGGTGGGATGGAGTACTGTTAACATCTTGTGCCCTTGCCGTGTAAGGTCCTGGTTATGGGATCTGCAACAGTTGGTAGTGTATTGCAGGGCAGAAGTGTTTGGCTGTGGGGGGGGATACCTATTCGTGCATGACATATGTTGTTTGTGCCTGTCAACCCCATTAATGGAGCATGTGGACATATATGTTTCTGCTATGTTCCCACTTTATCTACAGATGCATGTCCGTATATACCTATATAGCTATATATATATATATATATATATATATATATATATATATATATATGTATATATCTGCTTACATATATGTGTATACATATATATATATATATATATATAGATATATATTTACATATATCAATATATTGTATCTGTTTTGATATTAATATATTTTTACACACACATACATCTACATCATGACTTACATTCTTTGCAGTGTTGTATGACTGGGCTGGATGATATGTTTGTGAATACAGCAGGGTTATGCATATCTGAGATGGCTTAGAGGTAAATCACTTGGGCTACGGTATGTATCCTCTTGGGGTCGAACCTAGCAGAGGTTGTTTGTTTTGTTGCTAGGCAGAACAAGGGCCGATGGATACAGAGCTATTAAGGCACTTTAAAGCAGTTGTACGCGGGTTTGCACGGGTTTGCATGCAGGTAAGCACTGCTGAAGTCTGGTTACAGTTTTTTATACTCAGTTAGCTGCTGGATTGCTTAACCTGTGTAGGCATTGCTTAGCTCCACACAAACTTTCTTACAACTGCTTTAAAGTGCCTTAATCACTGTGTATCCAACGGGCCATGTTCTGCCCAGCGACAAAATGAACAGCTCTTGCCGGGCTCAAACCAAGGACCCTGCACACCATAGACAAAGTGATTCACCACTAAGTCATGACAGATACAAAGAGATTTGATGTTTGCGGAAACATATCATCCACTCCAGTCATGCAACAGTACAGAGATAGTATACTAACATCTAGATCTATGTGTGTGTACTTATATTAATATCTAAACAGATACAACATATCTAGATATGTAGATATATATATACTAATTTTTAAAACTATATACTTATATATCAATATATATGCACATATATACATGCATATGCCTACATCAACACATAGATGTGTCTACACCTATATGTCTACATATACACAACACTTTACATATGTGTACGCAGATATATATCTATGTAGGTGTATACGGACATAGTTATATATATATTAGCAGATGTGTAAATCTATATAGGTATATATGGCCATACATTTGTAGATAGCAATGGCAGATTAACAAATACACATATGTCCACATGCACCGTTAATGGGGTTGAGAGGCCCCACACACTATACATCTTCTACGAATAGGCATCCCCCCACAGCCAAACAAGTGGCTGGCCTTGATGTCACATGTATGGGTATGGCTTTGCACCCCAGCCTCTCAGCTAATTTAGATCTGTTATCCCTGTATGGTTGAAATTGTGATATATAGTAGGGCCACCATAAAAGAAATAATCAAATCCCCCTTCCACATTGGCCACAGGTGTCACCCACTCACAACCATTTCTACTCAAGATATGACTTACAAACACACACACACACAGCTGTTATGCCTGGGAGTTGAACCCCTACCTAACTAGTTTATAACACTACAGCACTATGCAGTTATAGTACGCGCCACAGACATTACTGGAGTACTTTTTACCCAAAGGTGTATTTCACATTGAATGACATCAGTAGGATTACCAAAGAAGGCCATTTCAACTGTACTGTGAGTGACTAGCCTAAAATGCATTGCGCCCTACACATACAGTGAGACACATACAAAACACCCACAACTGACTTGTTGGTATTGAACCCCTGACCAAGGTCTATATCACACTACAGCATGGAGCTGTTATAGGTCACACCACAGGGATTACTAGAGAAGTCCTTCCCCAAGGGTGTATTTCACAATGAATGACATCAGCAGGATTGCCAAAGTAAGGCATTTGAAATGTACTGTGACCGAGTAGCCTATAATGCATTCCTCCATGCACAGACAATGGAACACACACAAAACATCCAGAACTGCCATGGGTGGAGATGGAACCCTATCACAGTTCTAGATCACACTACAGCTGTATACAGTTACAGGATGCGCTACAGAGATAACTGAGCTACAACCTTCCCAGAGGTGTATTTCTAAGTGGGTGACATCAGCAGCCTTGCCAAAGTTGAGCATATGAATTCTAAGGAGTGTGAGTACCCTAAAAAGCATTGTTCTCTACTTAGTCTAAGACAGTCAGAGACACACGCACACACAGATTCACACACACACACAGTTGCCAAGTCTGGGGTTGAAACATCTACCTAACCACTTTATCACACTACACAGTTACAGGACGTGCTATGGAGATTATCGGATTATGATTTTCCCAGAGGTGTATTTCTAAGTGAGTGACATCAACAGCCTTGCCAAAGTGGGTATATGAGTTGTACGGAGTGTGTGTAGCCTAAAAAGAATTGCTCTACTCAGTCAGACACACACAAACACACACACGAACACACACAAACACAGTTGCCAAGTCTGAGATTAGAATACCTACCTAACTACTTTATCACATGACAGCTGTACGCAGTTGCAGGACGTGCTACAGGGATTACTAGGCTATTACTTTCCTAGAGTTGTATTTCCAGGTGAGTGACATCAGCAGCCTTGCCAAAGTTGAGTATATGAATTGTACGGAGTGTGAGTGGCCTAAAAAGCATTGCACTCTACTCAGTCAGACACACACACAAACACAAATTCACACACCAACAGTTGCCAGGTCTGGGGTTAAAACACCTACCTAAGTACTTTATCACACTACAGCAGTACACAGTTACAGGACTTGTTACGGAGATTACTGGGGTATGGTATTCCCAGAGGTGTATTGCTAGGTGAGTGACATCAGTAGCCTTGCCAAAGGTGAGTATATGAATTGTACAGAGTGTGAGTAGCCTAAAAAGCATTTCTCTCTACACAGTCAGAGACAGAGAGACATGCACACAAACTCACGCAGTTGCAAAGTCTGGGGTTAGAACTACTACCTAACTAGTTTATCACAACAGCAGTAGACAGTTATGGGACACACCATGGGGATTACTGATCTACAGCTCTCCCAAAGGTGTATTTCACATTGGATGACCTCAGCAGGCTTGTCATGATACTGCTATGGGGAGGGTGGTTTGTGCATGGGACATAACCCATTCATGTAGGGGTTGTCAAGACACATTCAGGCACACATGGGGTCATATGCCACAGGTATGTGTATACAGCTACTAGGTGACTGCTTCCTTGTACAGTCATGTTGCACAGCTGGCACATGCCCCATATAGCCTGTCATGCTGACAGATACTGGTGGCTAGTATCTGCAGTGAGTGACACCTGCACCTCATGTGTTTGGGGCCCTTTGGCTGTGTGCTGGGTGGGATAGGCCCAGATGGCTCCTTGTCATGGTCACCCTCCTCCACACATCTATGTCCATCTACCTTTGGCTTATTATAGCATGTTGTCCTTACATATAAGTCTGTATTCCCATCCACTGTGTGTGCAAGCAGGAGTGGTGCATACTGACATGTGTCTGCAATACGTACTGCAACTGCCAAATATGTCTGGTCCACTGGTATTTGCAGACATGACCTTCATGTGTTTAAGTGTGTGAGCATGCCCAGTATGGCCATCTATATTGCATGTGTGGATCAAGTCCAGGTAGTTTGTACTGCGGTGCTGACCTTTGTGTTGTACACCTACAAGTAGCATGCTGTGTCTGCAAGGTATACATCGGTCATTTGGCATTGACTGTTGCTACATTTCTGCATAGCGGGGGGGCACCTGACTGCTTCTACATTTCTACACAGGGGTGGGAGGGCACACCTGACTGTTACTATAAGTGTAAGTAGGATGGTGGGGCACACCTGACATGTTTACTCAGTTGCTAGGACTGTACTGGTATGTCGGGGTACACCATTTCAGTCTGTGGACGTACCTATTGTGCTGGCTAGAGGCATACCAGTGTACTACAGATCTTAGCTTTCACTACCTACATATTAGTTTCTGACTTCCTAGACTTCATAACTTACATCCAACTGCCTGGCCTGCTGTAGTCTGTCTGCATAGACTTGGGGAAGGGGTTACTCATAGGGCTCATTCAGAGGCCATAGTACAGCATTTGTTTGTGTTTGTTTACACCTATCCTGCTTGCTGTGACTGTTGTTAGGTATGTGCCCTCCCAACTGGTATATGTGAGTCACTTACATTGTGGGTGTCCCAGTATTGAGGGTGGTGCTGCAGGGCTGCCTATGTCGGATGCACATAGTACACTCCCTATACATGGTTGAGCACAGGTAGTGCCATGTTTGACATCCCTTTTACTGTATGCGTGAGTCGGAGAGAGGTGTCATTCCCTGGGTCCCTACTGTGTCAATGCATGTGCTATGCGTTGCCTCTTTGCCAAGGCCAGGGCATACTGGGCACGCCTCCTTCTGCCTACTGGGGCAGGCTCAGGTTGTTCCTCCTCTGAGTCACTCTGTGCAGGCCTTGGCACTGGTTGGGGGCTGTGTGGCCCTGCTCCATGCTGTTCCTGCAGCAGCAGTTTCCTCAGGATCATATTGTGTAGCATGGGACATACAAGGACAATTTGGGTACATGTAGTTGGTGAGTACTGCAAGGCTCCACCGGATGTGTCCAGGCACCAGACCCATGACTTGAGCATCCCAAACACATGCTCTATTATGATCCGTGTTTGTGCATGTGCCTCATTATGGAGTTCTTGTTCGGGTGCGTGTGCATTTCTGATGGGTGTCATCAGCCATGGATCCAGTGCGTAACCAACATCCCCCACTAGGTGACCATGTGGGATGTCCCCATTGGCAAATGTCTGGTACAGCTGCGTCAGATGCCATATGTGGGAATCATGGTAGCTTCCAGGGCAGCCAGCACACACATTCATTATTATGCCCTGGGCATCGCACACGACCTGGCAGTTGATGCAGGGGAAGCCCTTGCGGTTGATGTAGACCCTACCCCGCTTACCTAGTGGTGCTTTAATGCATATGTGCATGCAGTCTATTGCACCCAGTACCTCAGGGTATTCTGCTATTTGGTGGAAGAGAGACATATTGCTGGCTAACACCTCACGGGTGATGGGGAAATATATGTGCTCACCAACATGTTCTGACAGGGCATCCAGGAACTGGTGGAGTACCCTGGATGCTGATGCCTGTGAAATCCACATCATATCCCCAGTTGGCCTTTGAAAGGTACCTGTAGTTAGTATTTTTAGGCCTACACATACCTTTATATCCACTGGGATGGGTTCCCCTCTGTTAGTTTTGTGTGTGAGGCATGGGCGGCACAGTTGAACAATTTGCTGTAGGAGGTCCCTGTCCACCCTATAGCACTCCACTATCTTCAGCTCATGTAGCCCTTGGTAGGTTACCCTGGGTCTGTACACTCTTCTCCGTCTCCTCACTGTGGGTTGCTCAGCAGCATTCACATCCTCACTACCCTCAGCCTCTTGTACATGCTGGTTTATGATAGCAAAAGCAGCCCCTAACATTTTTTCTCTTGCTTTAGTTTTGTAAAATGTTCCCGTCTGTATACACCGGTGGTGCAGAGGTTTTGGGAAAAAACAAGGGGGACAGGTGATTGCTTAGTTTATAGTGGTGTGCTGGGCTGGGCTGCTGCCTGTGTAATTGGCTGTTTCTGATACATTTCACCTGTCAGCTAAGCTAGTTCTCCTTGATTATGTTACTACTGCTGTTTTCCCTTCCCATTGCCTCCCTGTTTAAGCCTGTGTGCAAGCCGCACAAACGGAGTGCTCAAATGTGCACAGAGCTGCTATTTCCTGGTTTAACTTTTTTTTTCTTCCTGTAAGACCCAGTGCATGGTACGCACACCCACTTACACTTTCTAAAGAGTGCTAGGCAGTTTGGACACACCTCTAGCATAGCTGTGTTAAGCAAGGAGCAGTCCCGAGCCACAGGGCTCCAATCCACTTACAGTATGCCTGACACCCCCCCAATGATGTCACCTATATCCTAGTCTTGCACCCATCTATTCATGCTCTTACACTCTTAGGACCTGCTTCACACCCTGGGGAAAACTGGGATTCACTAACCTTTCCCTCATTTGCATAGGATTGCCTGCTAATGCATAGTTACATGTCTCACACTGAGCCTCCCCCCTTAGCAACCACTGCTCACTGGCCAGGTTGTCTTCTGCCTGCCATTGACTTGCATGGCAGAATACTGATTTTAGTTAGAATGCTCGTTTTATGTTTACTTTCTTACCCCCCCCCCCGATCCTATTTGCGCGCCGCTGCCCTATGCTTAAACAGCCAAGATTGGCAAAAAAAAAAATAAAAGTTAATTTTTACATTTTTTTAAACAGTTTGCAATGCCAATGGCCTTATACTTGGCCATTGGCATGCTTCCTCAATGATAATAAGCCTTTATTTGAAGCTGTCATAGCTCTGTTTTGGATTTTGCAGAAATGTACTCTGTTACTAACCGAGTACATTTCTGCAGATTGCATTAGTCTTGCATGGACTATTGCAAGCTTCCTGGATTGCAAAATCACCTCATTTGCATGGATTTCTCCTGCATATGAGGTGATTTGCATACCAGGGCTTAGTCCGTGCAAGATTAGTGCTGGAGCTGTCATGCACGCCCCTGCCAGCTGTTCCTGGATCGCACGGCAGACATATTGCCTGAGTGAGCTCCTGCACTCATCTTGCACTACCTGCAGGCTTTTGAGATTCTGGTCTTATTCTTAACTAGGAAAAACAGTGGTATCCAAGTAATTAACAATGGTGTAACAAAAGCACTCATTTCCCATTTGAGTATTGAAATGGCTGCATATAATATTTGTACATCCCAGTACATCACTAGAATCAATACTAACATTAAAGCATGTGCAAATGGTGTTTGAGGTGACAACTGATCAAATAGAATAACTTTAATTGGTTAACTTGATTAGTGCTAACTTCTTTTCAGAAAATCTTTTCATCATCTGATCCAGTAGTGTGCGTTCTAGTTCTACATTCCCTCTTGTTTGTCTAGCATATAACCTATTAGCCAGTATTTTGATAAATCATGAGGTGAACAAAAGTTATATCTTTGATGGAAATTGTAAACCAGGATCCTCTCCATTCCACATTGCTACATATATTACAGCATGTATTAAAAGAAATAATTCCATATGCCTAGAACATCACATCAGTCAAGCCTCATACTTTCTGATTCAGGGTATTTATAATTACATGAAATAAGCATGATTAAGAGAGAGCTGATTTCATGTTCACATTATCTGATCTTTTCTGCCAGAGTTTATTATTTATGCTTTAAAGTAAAAAGAAAATATGTGCCTGTTCTGTGGGGAGGTGGGGAGTAAACCTGTCCACCAATGGCACTTTCTGAAATTGCATCACACAATGATATCCATCATTACAGCTGTGTTGATGTTATAAACCTTGGAAGCTCTTGGCATAGAAATATTTTTTGCACTTCACTATCTCCATGCCCTAAACATCATGTGAGTCCTGCCAGACAGTATTATGGCCTTGTCTTTGAGAAAGCCCCTTATCAGTTCCCATATGACTATGGCAAAAGGTTTTGTGGCGCTTCTGACCATTTGTCTTATGCTACTGTAATGTACCCATCTTCTGATACTGCACATAGGTCTTGGTCATACTGTGTCAAGTAGTCTTCATTAGCTTGTTATCACAATATGGTCACTTTTCTCGAGGCAACAACACCAGTATTTCTTCTCACTTTCGTTCTTCTCAAAATGATAGAAGCACCAGCTTCTCTTTCTCTAACAGTACATGCAGGCACTTGGTTCTATGCAGCCTGGAAATCTTCAGTCATCATCCTGTGGCACTACACCAGCTGATACAGGTGTTGTAAATCTTATTGTTGCAGCTCTGATTGCAGCCTGTTTATATATATATATATATATATATATATATATATAGATATATATACCTGTCACTTACATTGCGTACTTGTGTTGCAGTGTCCATCTCTGTGCTGGCCTGTCACACCTGCTGCTGTTGTACTAACTCTCTGACTGTACCCTAATGGACATCATCTTTCTCTTGTGGCAGGCTGCACCTGCTATCACCTTTTCTCCCTCCTATTCTTCACCACACTCCATACCTGTGCAATGTCTTCGTGGGTCTGGTGTCTGCTCTAGTACCATTTCCTGCAGTACTCCTGTATCTGAACATGGGGTGACATATGGTATTGTTACTTTTCTCCTTTGCAGTGTGTAAAACTCATGACTTAATTTATCTGCAACACTGTTTTACTACTGAGGAGATTCTTGCACCTTTTTAGTGAAAATTATTGTTGCACACTAACACATGGATGGGGTAATCTACTTTGGTCATTGTGGTCACTGAGATAGCATGTCAATAATTGACTTGTGCATCCCATACACTTGCAAATATGCATATCTCCTGTCCACGTATATAGGGTACACAAGACAAACATGTGACAGCCCAGCCACATACCCAAAAGAGGTACTGAATAATTATGATTAGTATTAGAAGGACAAGACAGGAAGTGCCTAATCCGCTTCTTTTGTTAAAGGAAGAACTACAAGAGATCCATGGATTTATTGCTCAAGTTCTGCTTCAGTGATAGTATGCATAGATCTATCAGCTTTTGTGGAAGCAAGTGGAATCCAGGATTACAGACAACATGGTTTCATAGATGATAGACTGTTACATATTAAATTCCCACAGGGTAAGTCATGGGCAAAGTGAAATTGAAGCCCTTGGATTGTCTGTGTTTATGTGCTGTGAGGCCCCTCAGAGATGAAACCATATAAAAACATAGATTTTTGTTGCTTTCTGAGGTTCGGCATTCAGAAAAGTCGATCATATGGTCTTGACCATCTGAAATTCGACTCTTTGTAAAGTCACATTTCTGAATGGGATGCATATATATATATATATATATATATATATATATATATATATATATATATATATATATATATATATATATATATATATATATATATATATATATGTGCATGTCTATCCACCATTCATTAAGCACTTTTAAAAGTATCTCCTTCAGTTCAGCTGCACTGTCATAAATTTATACAGACCATAACTCATATCATCGTTACACAATATAAAATATTTCTTTACTTAAAACAAAATCCAATTCTGAAAAACAAAATCCAGTTCTGATAAACTAATATTTTTCTACTAATCTTTTATTGCTTCATCAGAAAATGTTTTAACTTCGTCATCTGACATCATTCAGTGTCCCTTTTTTCATACACATCTCTCACATCTGCTGAACAATATTCATAATCTCTTCTTGTTTATACTTCATAGTACCATCCTCATTCTTCATCTCTGTCATAATACCCACCTCATCTTTAACTATTTTAGCTATCAAAGGAGATACTTCTTCTTTTTTCCTCCCTTTTAAAATACAGCTCTGCCCATACAACTGTTCAAACTTATTTTTAGTCTTATTAAAAATCTCTATCTCCCTCTCTTTTATGAAATAATCTCTACTAGTCTTCTCTAGACTATCCATTGTCTCCGTCTTTAACATACCATAATACTTTTTATCACTTCAATTCTAATGTAATTTCCAGTACAACATGTGTATATTTTCCTTGGCATATCATCCACCACTCAATCCATGAGTGATAAAAATCACTCATAACTTTATGATCTTCCCATAACTGATCCATTTTCTTTTCTAACTCTTGCTGATTTACAAACATCTTTACTCTTTCAATTATAACATCCAGATTTTACTGCATTCCATTCATCTAGCTCTATGATCCAAACCCATTTATTATAACACTGCCATCCACCTAAAATGCATTTACTAACAATAAAAAATAATCACTTTCTTTTTTTGTTTCCTCACGTAAATGTCCCTAAGTTATAAGATTACGCATTCAACTTACCACACCTTATGACTTCCGTTAATTACCTGTCATCTGCTCCATCCTTCTTCTTGTCCTGTCTAGAACTACAATTTAAACACCACATATACTATATAATTCTCATATTTGCCATTAAAACAATCCCAAGCTCTCAAACAAGTCTTATTTTTCTTTCATTCCATTATGGGTTATGCCTCTATCAACCTAAATATACAAATAACCCACCTTATATCAACCACCGTCCCTCCATCTGCACATACAATAGAAATATGTAAGACTTCAACTTTTTCTACCCCTGAATATCTTTCTTTCCCAATATTCCATACATTTTGCCATAAAGTTTTAACCAGCATTTTATCATAGTCTGAAATAAATCTAGTTTCTTGCAAACATATTGCAGTTGTCTCACACTTTTTACACCATTGTAAAGCAACAAGTCACTTTGCTGTATTAACCTAGCTATTAACATTTGTTGACGCCAGCCTCATATTACTATTTACCCTTCTTTTTATTTTTTGGTGATAACTTTTAAAATTTTCTTTTTCTTACACTCACCATGGTTCTAATAATATTTTTCTTCATCGTACAGCCCTCTCTTCTAAATCACTTTTCATTTCCCAGTTCCTCAGATACATCTCCAGTATCACCATTTCTTCTGTCTAATGACTTGATATTATATTTTGATTATTAGCTTTATCTTTACCTTCTCCTGTTTCCTCTGTATGTACTTTCTCAGGTTTTTCCTCCTCTTCACCCAGGTCATTACTTGCTACGTCCTCATTAAAGTAATTTCCCATCTTTATTTTTATCACAATTAAACCAAAAGTGTTCTTCCTTATTACAAATTCTACATTCTTTCTTGTGTTTGTTCATTATATGTCCTTCCTCCTCACACTGTTTATATCTTACCTTTACACATTCATTGATAAGATTAAGATCCTCACAAAAATAACATGCCTTAGGCTGCCCCATATTTCATAATGTCGTTGAAGTGGGTTCAGCCAAACCCACTTCAAATGAAGTCTGGGGGCCGAACGGCAACAATGTAAAACCCAATATTGTCGAAGTATGAATCTCACCCCTATCACAACCCATGTTAAAGCCTGTTTCGAGGTCGAAGTCGAGTTATATTTTGACAATGTCAGGATTCGGCATTGTCGCTTTTGCGGACGTGGGTCGATGATCCCAACATTCAATGAGGTCCGGTTCGACCTTACATTAGTAAACCTATATATATATATATATATATATATATATATATATATATATATATATATATATATATATATATATATGTGTGTGTATATATATATATATATATAGATATATAAATATATATATATATATATATATATATATGTGTGTGTGTGTGTGTGCGTGTGTGTGTTTATATATATGTACATGGTTTACAAAGTCCATTGAACATGTGGGAGAAACAGACAAATGTAGGTTTTGTAAAACAGAACTGGAAACAATTGCACACCTCGTTACTGGTTGTGACATACTAATGCAGAAGGACTGTATACTGAAAGGCATAATAATGTGGCGAGACTGTTGCATTGGGGATTGTACAAACATTATGTTATTAAAGTGGCTGAAAAGCATTGGAAATATGACCCACAATGCATCATAGAAAATGATGAAGTCTACATCACATGGGAATCATCCATTAGCAAGAGTTCAAAAGATAGATGCTAGAAAATCAGATATAGTAGTCCAGGAAAAGAAGACAAAAGTAGCATTGATCACTAAAATTGCCACACCAAGTGACTACAGTGTCCTGCGTACAGAGAGACACAAAGTCATAAAATATCAGGATTTGCAAGCAGAAACGAGAGCAATGTGGAAGAAAGATACCCAGATAGTTCCAATAGTAGTAGGAACAATGGGTCTTATAAAAAAGAATCTTCAATCATATTTAGATATGATACCAATACATGTAACTCCATACGAATTGCAGAAGGAGGCATTACTGAGCACATTATGGGTGCTGTGAAGAGCACTACTGACTGACATCAAACAGTGAAACAATATTAATTTCATAAACTTTAATCATACTTTGACTTAGGAATGGGTCCATTCCTGTCTCGGTATTACAAAACCAAAAGATTTGGAGAAATTAAAAGGGAGAGAAGCCATATATATATATATATATATATATATATATATATATATATATATATATATATGCAGATGATCTACATTATTCAGCCAATATCCCCTTCTTAGCTTCAGTATGCAATACAAGGCAATTTCTACAATCTCTGTAATTGGCTAAATAAGAACAGATTAATAATTAAGCCTCAGAAAATCTAGCGTTATGCTATTTGCTATCCTTAAAAATTGACCTTTCTCACCCTATGACAATAAGGGTAACTCAAATGATCTAATACCTAATACCAAACAGCAAAAATGTGTAGAAGTCCTCCTTGACCCTGCAATAACATTCTCAAGGCCCTCAGTAAATATAGTCAACAAAACAAAACAATTTTACAACTAAAACTTTATTACAGTCTTATATGCATATTATCCACAACTGCAAGGCAATGTATAACTAGAAATGTCCTCATTACCAAAACTGAATCTGCCATACCTTTATTAAAACTTTACTCTATCAGTACTCTATACTCTGAACTCAGCAGCGATGTGAGTTCAAATCTCAATGAAACCTGTCTTCTGTGGGGGGGGGGGGGTCATAATATTTAAGGCCTTCAAGGTACAGAGTTTGATTCTGATCTCAGATTATTTGCAAGCTTCAAATGGGAACTCAGGGCAGTTAGCCTAGTATTTACCTATGAATTGGGGGTCATAATATTTAAGGCCTTCAAGGTACAGGGTTTGATTCTGATCTCAGATTATTTGCAAGCTTCAAATGGGAACTCAGGACAGTTAGCCTAGTATTTACCTTTGAATAAATATGTTGTGAACCATGAAAGGTAAAGTGTAAACACTAATCCTGAACTTTAGACATCTTCAGTATTTGTACATTGTCTATGGCAGGGTGCTTCAGGACTCATGCAAGTTTTGTGATCTTTCCATCCATCACCCCTTTTTCCCATTTTTCCACATGGGGTTGGGGTGTCACTTCAACAGTAGCAATCATCTAGAGCCAAGGTTTACACTGCCGGGTGGTTAGCCCTGTCACAGTAGTTCTTCCACACAACACACTCATGTACTCACTCATACTTATGGCCAATTTAGAGTGTCCAGTCCACCTACTGCTTGTCTCTGGAATGTGGGAGGAAACCCACACATGCACAAGTGGAACATGCAGACTCTACACAGTGGACAAATACAGCCAAGAATCAAACTGGGAGCACCTCTTGCTGTGAGGCAACAACACTATTCACTGTACCACTGATTTTGTGATATTTTATTGCAATGTTTTGAGAAGTCCTGCTTTCATTTATTTATGTTATTATCTTATACTCATTGACTATGAGAGGGGAAGGATGGCAGCTTTTCATACAGATTAACAGACTTAGTACAGATTATTGAGAGAGAGAGAGGGGGGGGTCACCAGTGAGAAGTATGGGCAAATAAATGAGGGAGCAGCACGGAACAAACTGAAGGGATCTGTAGTTACCGGCTCTTAGAAGCCCTACCCTGCACCACTCAAATTGGTGTAACATAAAGCTATGCAACTTTGTGGAAAGCTAGCAAACTAGTTAATAAGGCAAGGCAGAAAAAACAGTCAAGCAAAGAACAGAGGCAAGGTATAGGTCAGACGCAGTGTAAAAGATAAAAGGCAAAAAGGGGGCAGGTTTTACAGTAAGGCAGGGGGAAATGGTAAAAACGGCTGTTTGAAAGACAGCAAATAGAAGAAATGGAATCTTATCATCATGGAACAGGAAAAAGAAGCTAGACAGGAGAAATGGAGGCAGAAAATTAGAAGCACTGACAATGATATGGAGGCAACATACAGAGCATGATGAAAGGTTTCCAGAAAGGTAAACTACGCAGAACAAGGAGTGGTAGGGAATGAGTAAGGGACAAAGAAGAATGCAGCTGGGCTGCTTTAAAAAGAAGAAAAAAAATCTAGACATGAAGGAGAAGGAGGCAACAAAGGCAAAGGAAGACAGGAAAGTGAGCATGGCCTATATGAAAGTGAAGGGTGAGAGATGGTTCAGATATACAGGGAGGGAGGAAGGATCCAGGTTGCTTCATCAAAGTTCTGAAATATCAAACCACATATGGTCAAGGCCATATGATCGAAGTTATGGGACACAGAACTGTTTCTGCTGAGATTGAGGTACAGTGAGGAGCGGGGAATTTGCCGTTTGCCCATTGTAATGGAGTCTCAGAGTTGCTATATATAATTATCAGGGGGTGTTGGTGATGCAGGGGGTTTGCTCCTCTACAAAAAAAGTTTTTGGTATTATTGCTATTTTCCATGCTCCACAACTTCAGTCATATAGTCTTGACCACCATATGTGGTTTGCTGTTTGGAAAATCAACAAAACAACATGGATGTGTCAAGCCACAATGTGACCTAGACACCTGAAAGTATGTTGTGGTGCAGGGTATCCTGCAGGCTAAGCAATCTATATAGGGAAACTTGGGACCTTAACCACCTAATAGGAATACCCAGAAATGGTGCTCAGACAGATTATAGTAACCAAGAGGCTATGAAAAACAGCAGAAGGTAATAGCAAGGAAGATAAGGCAGAGTATGAGACAGCTAGGTAAGGTGGCTATAAATCTGGCTGGTAAGGCAGTGAAATGAAAAGGAAATATAGATAGGACAGGAGTGGCAGCAAGGAAGCAAGGAAAGAAGGATGCTATGAGCAAAAGGAGCCAGCAAAGAATGAAAGGGCAATAACAGATGGAAAAGCTGAGAAACAATAAGATAAACTGAGAAGGAATCAAGATAGGTATATAGAGAGGACAGACTCAAGGCCAGAATGTCAGGTGAACAAAAGGAAGAGACAGAGACTTCAACTGAGGTATAGAAGAAATGAGGAAAAAGGAAGACATGCAAAGACTGTCTAGCAGAAAGAGGGACATCATGCCTGGAAGAAAGCAAGAAAGGCTGTCAAGCTTGTGGGAGTATTTAAAATATGAAGGCATGAAAAGGGAGTAGAGACTTAATTACTTGCATGCTAACATGATTTATTAGAAAGAAGAAAAAAATTACTGAAAATGGGGAATCATAATCTAATGCCAGCCAAGTAATGGGTCAGATGAAATGCCCATACTCAGTGGTCCATGTTGATACTTATCATTTTGTAGGAGAGGCTATAGAGAAAGCAATTAAAAGACTAGAGAATTAGTAGGCAAGTGTATGGATTAGGGGACATTATTTTCTCTTCAGAATTGCTGCTGGAGGGAAAAGAATAGATTATTTGGCAGCTAAGTGTGTCAAGGAAGATGCAGGGACATTAGATTCTAGTAAATCGTGAAGTATGTGGTAAGAGAAAAATATAAATGCCATCATAGGATAGGGTGGAACGTCAGTGTTGAACATTTGGCTGGTATGGTTTATCATGATACTGACACTTGTAAAGTGATGTGGGAGGGCAAAACAGCTAAAGTGGCTAAAAGAAATGAAATGATGAGAAAGATGGAAAAGTAAATGCAACTATAAAAACAGAAAATAGGAAAGAGGCATGGGTGATAAAAGGCAATAAAAAGAGCCTAGGGAAGAAAATCAGTGTGTTAAAGATGATGATATGACACTCAGATGTTGGGGATGTTAAAGAGTCATAAGTGAATGACAAAGTACTGGTAAATGATCTTCCTAGGGAATAGAATTGTCAGAAAGAATTGCTGGGCTAATGAGTATCAATCTACTTAAGGGAAGAAATGGGTGCTGTTAGTGGAAACAGACAGCTAGGGATGCTGAAATGGGTGTGAAAATAAACAGTATTGCAGAGCAAGTAATTTAATGGTTAGAAGAGTGAGTAGCAGAAGAGCTTGATATTTAAAGTGTATTGGTAATGTCTGAAGCATCTTTGTTTTCCTATCAATTTCTTTTTCTATTGTACTTACTCCTCATGATAAAGTTGCAAGTGATTTTGCAAAATGTAAAGATTACAGTGTGCTTCTGTATGATTCTTTAATTTCACTGTTTTTTCACTATAACCACACCTATTCTGTGACATCATGATAGATAAAGAGAAAAGATTTGCATGCAACTGCAAAGCGGTATGAGTATATGAAGTAACTGAACTCTTCAGGGAGCTTCATTTTATTTGCATTGTGGTTTTACTACTTCATCATCATGTGTTCATTTTCAAAGTGAGTTGTTCCATCTGCAAGATCATGTTGACAACTTACCTTTCTAGGAAGAAGGAAACTACTTTTGATGCATTTTACATGAAAATGCAGTAGTGTATACATTAAATAAGGTAGTGTGACATTATGAATTCTGTCTTTCATGATGTCATGGCAGGGATTTTCAGCTCTGAGAAAAAAATTTAGAGGGTTATCCTTATCATAAAAAAAAAGCGCATTATTAATATTATCCTCATTGGGTGAGCTATTACTTAATCCCCCTTCCCAGTTCATAGTATTTGAACTATTTAAAAGTGGTCTAAAGCAAGTCCTACATTGACCCCTTACTTCATCCTTGATATTATCAGACAAAGCATTCAGGTAATCTCTATCCATGAACAATGTTTCAAATATTCTGCTTTCTTTTAAAAAATACCTCTTGCTCTAAAATTAATTGAGAGAGTCTAACTAATTATCCTTTTATTAGACAACTCTTTTATCAGGGCGATAATCATTAGTATAGTGCAAAAATTCATTAGGAAAGGAATGTTTCTTATAAATAGTGGGCAATAGTCCCTTCTTTACTTCTGCCCAATACAATTTTACATCCAAAACATTAATCTCTGTTATATTATAATAACATGTGAAACTAATAACATTTATTGATTCTTCCAAATAAAGAAAAAAAATAGTAATTCCTCAGGTCCATCCCAGAAATAAAATATATCATCCAAAAATCAATAATATTGAACCAAGAATTTATTCTATTCTGATCCCCAGTGAAAAAATAAAAAAGTGCTTGACCCAAGACTTCACAATAAACCCCAATCACAGTCTGTAATCAATCAAAAACAGTTTAATAGAAATATATCCAAAAAAACTCAGAGTTAAGTGCTTTCATCCCTCCACTAAAACTCAGGGACATCATCAGAACTGAGTAAAAAGGAAATTTCACCTTTAAATAGCTGAGAGCATTAATTAATAAATTAATTCACAACAACAGCATCTCTACTTAAATTAAAAAATGATGTAAAATGAAGAATAGCATTAAAACATATAAAAATGCATTTAAAAATAAAATATATATAATACGTAAACATATAAACTCTATAGTTTCAAGGATTTATGTTTTAATATTGGTGCTAGAGACAGAAACTCATTAAGACTCGGGGCATTGGTGGCGTTCAATTTAATAATCCAAAATATTTCTCTGAGTTCATTACTCAACTCCCACTAAGGACTTCTAGGAACAACTTCTAAAATACCAAACTTGAAATTCACAAAATCCTGACATGTTAATGTGTGCTTAAATAAAGCATTTTTATAATTTCCTTTCAAGATGGCATAATGGTGTTCGTAAATTTTAGATTTTAGTGCCCTTTCTATCTTACCAACATAACATTGTTGAAAGGTTCGACAGATAGCTAAATACACTACACCTTTGCTGTTACAGTTACCTTTTTGTAACTTAACAGGTCTGGCCCTTCCTTGAACATAAACAGAGTCACTGTCTAAAATAAAGGCACACTGCTTACAAGCTCCACATTTTTTTGTTCCCATTGTGCACAAAGGCCATTGTAAAATATTGTGCTCAACGAAATATTTGATGTTTCTACCTGTTTTGAAAATAAACTGTGGACCATCACCAAGTAAATTGAAAACGTCAGAATTAGCCTTAAAAATATTCCAATCTTTCTAGATAATCAATTTTAGAACCTTATTCCCTTCACCATAAGGAATAATCATACTTGAACTAAAACTAGAATTTTGTGTGGTTGCTGTAACGTTAGGAAATAGCCAAACCACTACAAAAAAGGGGGGTATATTTCTTTCCCCATAAATCAACAACATCTTCAGTAATTTCCAACAATAATTTGTCAGGATAACCCCTGGTCCTAAACATACCAATAGTCATTTCCACCTCCTTCAAAAATAATTCTTTTGTGGAACACATCCTCGCAGCCCTGATAATTTGCCCCCTGAATATATTCGTCTTTTCTCGATAAGGATGACAGCTGTGAAAGTCTAAGTAGGCATTAAAAAAAGCAGCTTTTCTAAATATACTTGAAGTGAATCCTGTTTTACCATTGCCCTTGGAGATGACAACATCAAGGAAATTTATACTATATTCTGAATGTTGTGAAGTGAAGGCATAAAAAGGGGAAATCTCGTTAATATAATCCATGAACTCCTTAGCTTATTTTCCAGACGATAAAAATGTCATCCAGATAGCTGAAATAACCGTACCAATCATTCTTAAAGGGCCTATTAAAAACATGTTTCTTTTCCCAGGCGTATAAGACTAAGTTAGCGTAAATCAGGACACAAATAGCTCACATAGCCAAGCCTTGGGTCTGTTTATAATATTCCCCTTCAGACAAAAAATAATTATTAAAGAAAATAAAATCCATGGTTGTCCTGATAAAATTAATCATGTTATTGCTGAAAAAGAGTTAAATCCCTGATGGCCTCATGGAACAATTTTAAACCTTCTGTGTGTGGGATGGATGTAAGTAAATCCACCACATCCACCGTACTGAGGACCCCTTCTGTAGAAAACCATTCCCTTCCATTCTGATGCCCAAATAATCTTTTGAAAAAGTTCTTCCTGGATAGAGATTACCCAAATTATTTGTTTGATAATATCAATGATGCAGTAATTGGTCAATGCTGGACTTTTTTAGATCACTTTTAAATAGTTTAAATGTTTTGAACTGGGGGGGTATAAAGTAATAATTCTACTAATGTGGATAGTATTGATACAAGTACACACTGTGTCACAAGAAAAAATAATGGCAAGTATTTTTATTATGGTTTGAATAGTTGTAACAAAGGTAGAAAGAATAGGACAATACAATTTGGTGCCGCTATGGTTATACCTTTTAATATTTATTTTTTAATGTAAAAAACAATAGTTTATAATTGGAATAATATGTTTAATACTGGACCTTCAAAACAAATTGTGGGAGAGATGCCTCATCTCATTTATAAGGCAGCAATAATGTAAAGAATATTTCTGAAACTGAATACAAAGTACAATATAAAATAGGTAGAATCCAGAAGTGTGGGAGGTGCAAACGATGTCAATTTATTAATGAAGGTAGTGAGGTAGTGGTGTATAGCTATACCTTCATTATTCTCTGTAAGGGAACTTATGACTGTAATACTAAAGGGATTATTTACCATGCTACCTACATCTCCTGTGAAGCTTTTTATGTGGGCAAAAATCAGAAAGGATGCTTATACAGTGAATATAAGAACATATACATACTATAAAAAAATGAGGATGTCAGAAATTTAAACGTGTAAGAACTTTAAGAGATGTACTTTTTATTTTGGAGACGGTACAAGCATTTGAAAGAGGAGGTGTTTGGAAAAATACCATTGGGTATAAGGAACTTTACTGGCAGTTATTATTGAATGCAGTCAAAATGTATTAATGATGTGGTATCTATTAAAAGTGTTTTGGTGAAAAGGTCAGCTACACTTTAAAATTTAAAATATATATATAGTTTAATGGGTTAGATAGCTGTTTTACATTTAATGTAGTAGTTTTTTAAACAAGCTAAATGACTGATAATCATGTGATGAGTGTACATATTTAAACATTTTTATTTCTTTGTAGTCACTCACTTGTTCTGAAGAAGTCACATGTTTTGGTGACAAAAGTACTCAACCTGTTAGTTATGAAAGTATTTGTTCATGTGTAGAATGGACTGTTGGCAGCATTCTTTTGCGGTTACAGAGCAAGTAGCCATTCATCTTCCAGAAAATTACCCTATACTATCCCAGATATGCTTTTTGATTATTGTTTCTACTTAATCAGTGTTGGACTAGACTACTGTTAATCTTACTGATTGTTCAACTTGCATTTTCTATCACCTACTAGCAGATGCAATGTGCAATGGTGTTATGGTGTCTGTCAAATTCACTCCATCCAAACATTCACTGAAAACATTCTGTGCCAGGTATTAATCAAATGTTAACACACTCTTCCTTCAAAATTATTGCATTCTGTCAGACATTTGATTCAGTTCCTCTGTTTTCTTCCAAAAAGCCAGATCTGTCCCTGAACCCTGGTCACTAATGGCACACATGGATATCTGCTTCTGCAGCAGTGTGGGCTGGTTCAGATACAGTTTTTGACTCTTTTGGCAATATTACAGCTGCCTACATTAATTCTGACTCTTACAGCTTGTTACTTTCAACCTCTACTTTTATTCTGAAAGCCACATTGACCTTCACATAACTTGCTTCTCACTACATAACTTCTCATTTATTTGATCAGGGATTTTGTAGAAAGATAAACACCAATATGTCATCTTGTATGTTGTCTTCTACAGTGATACACTGACTAATTATATCAATATTCATCAAACTTTTTTCTTTCATCCTTTTCTCTTCCTTTGCTAATACAATGGAAAATGGCAATGATCTGTTATTTTTAAGGTGTATTAAAAAGGCATTAATGATCACAAATATTTTATTTATTGGAATATTAGGAGCATTTCTACACAGTTGGTTGTAAACATTTCATATTAGTGTTTCAGATTCATGCTCAGGTATATAGCGATAACATGGCAAAGATGATGCAAAGTCTTAATAATCTTTACCATTCAAAATGGTATTTTGTCATTTGACTGCAGACTGTTTTGTCAAAGACCTAGACAGTTATGGTCAACAGCTCCAACAAGCTTTTATCCAAAGGATTTATAACTCATACACAGAGTTTTGGTGACCTTAGAGGTAATTATTTTGGGTAGTGTGGTGTGGAGAGCATGGCACCCTTTTTGGGTGTACTTTTCTCTTTACATAAAATTATTTTTATGCCTGTAAAGTCAAGGATGTTTAAACAGAGTAATCTATGGTTTCAAGCACCTCATTTTCAGAAAAAAAAAACAGTATAGAGGAAAACAAAAACTGGTATGTGAAAATTCATTTTTATTTTCTATCATCTGTAATTCAACAACCCTTTATGTAATAAAGATGCATATATATAAAAAGACAAACAAACAAACATCTCTTTGTATATACAAGCAATAAATTCAACCAGTCTAAGCAATGAAAAAGATGTATTTCAGAAAAAGTTCTAAAAAAAAAATTATTGGAGAAGTACAGCCTTGACAAAATGCTATGAATAAATTTCAAAAATTCGAAACAAATTTTCTGGCTCCTTCATACCATTGATGCGCACATAGAATTTTGCATCTGTACACAGCTTGATCTCACTGCAGTGGTGGTGCTGCGGTAGCATTGTCGCCTCACAGTAAGATGTTGTCCTGTTCGATTCTCAACTAAAGCATCTTCTGTGTGGAGACATGCGTGAATGGGCGTACCTTCGTTGAAGGTTGTGCATCAGAGCTGGCAACTCGATACGTAAAAATCTACTGCCAATCATTAGCGGACCGGAGTTCCGCTGTGTCGACCCCTAACTGGGAAAAGCCGAAAGACACAACAACACAGCTTGATCTTCTTTTACTATTTTTGCTCAGTTTGTTCCAGTGTGTGCTTGTCAAGTGTATGTGTGTTCTGTCCATTAGAGATTATTTTTCACACAAAGATTTTCAGTACTGCAGTTGAAATGATCCTCTGCAATGTGTTTCACAGATTTATACTGTATTAGATTATTTGTGATCATCAGTACCCACAACTTTCTCTTCATTTTAATCTTACTTTCCTTTCCCCTTAGAAATTTTGTACACATTACTTTGCTTTAGTGGTTGCTGCACAATAATAAAAGGTTTAGCTACCAAATTTAATAAACCAGGATTTAATTTCTCTAATTTCGAATAATGCTATAATAACGTTAGATTTAAGACTACTGATTATTTGGTTTTATATTAGCTGAGTGAAGAAGTTACTATGATCACAACACTGGAAAACCTTGTAAAACTAAAGCTGACACCACAAAATGTTAAATTTTACAAAAAATATAAACAAAACTTATGACCTCATATCCTCACCTGTCTAAACATACTAACTCCACAACTTTTCAGCTGGGTCCACTACAAGTGCTCATGTGCTAGCAGCTCATGACTCACGCATGTTCGCAGCCACTTGCTGAACAAGGCAAGCACTCTAACTCCCACTAACCTGATCTTACTCTCAGCACCCAACACCTAGTCCTATGAAACTGTATTGCTCTACCAGACTCTTAAGTGTAACTCTGAAACTCCTAATCTGTTTCCAAACCGAGACCCTTAATCCTTAACCCTAGAACTCCACTCCCCAACCCTAAAGTCCCTAATTGATTCCTAAAACTAAACTGCCCTTCTTAAACCTAAAACTTCTCTTCCAATCTTTAATGCTAATGTCACCTGTCACTCCCTAACCCTAAATCACCTGTCCCACTCCCTAAATATATAACCCTAAAACTCCTCTCTCACTTCCTAAACCTAAATCCCTTTCCCAATCACTGTCCTAATCTATACTCCCATCCCCTGCCACTCCCTCCCTTCCACTGGCTGCTGCATTTACCTTGCTTGAACTCGATTGTATTCAGGTAAGGTTTGGCAGCTGATTGAGAGAACTCATATCTGTGCTCAAGTGAGAATGACGGCCTATATGAGCTACAAGGTTCTTGAGTTCCTGACTTCAGGACAACGTTTTTTAAGAGCTTTGATCTCAGGTGCTTAAAGTAGAACTTGTTCAGCCTTATCACCAAGGTTCAGCAACTTCAGCAAATGTAACCCATAATGTGTAACAAAGAGACATTTGACTAAAAAAAATGAATCCCATTCAGAACAAACTAGCACTAATATAAACCATGTATCACAATTTGTTCTTGCATTTATAATAAAGGTTCAGTATTCTTCTGTTCTTGATTTTGCAAGGGCCAGTCTTTAATAACATGCTATTTGAGAATTATTGAAAAATCAAATATGTTCATGATATACTCCTTTTGTTTCTAACATATATAAATACATTACTAAATCCATTGCATTAATACAATTATATAAGGGGAATTTACTATGGAAAGGGATAGAATTGCAGGATAACGATATAACAGAAACAATGAATTCCAACTAACCAGTGACAGTAATAGAAACTTTGAAAAAAACTGTCAAAATGCAAAAAAAATGAATTAATGTAATTAATAAATATATGTCTTAATAGTCAGCATCTCTCTTTCTCCCTCTTTCTCCTCCTGTGGCTTAAACATGCAAGTGTTTGGTGGAAGGTGTCTGCAAAGCCCCTGGTAGAGTTTCATTCCTCACCTTAGACTACAAGCTGTTTCTTTTTCTCAGTGAGATAACTTAATTTTCGGGTGAAAATCTCTTGCTCAAAAATAGGCGGGTGCAGGACTGCCCCTGTCTTTCTTCTATTAAGTAAACAGCTCCCATCTTCTATGTGGACATTTAAACATTGTTTTTAATTTAACTGTAACTATTGCTATGTTAAGTTTCTGGAGTAAATAGTTCTTTATACTGCTCTCGTTAATATTTAAAAGCATTTTAGACCCATTGCCTGGGTCTAAGATAATCCTTTGCACTATAAGAAGGCTGAGCAAAACTATAGATATTATTATTTTAAAGTGTAATAACTAACCTTTATTGATCGATATAACATTTTTATCATATACAATACCAAATAATACAATTTGTTATGCAAAATGTGTATTGTTTTTGCATTTTACTTGTTGACAAAGACAGCTCCCTGAATTTTTTTTCAGATCTGAAAGTCCCTGCCATGACATCATGAAAGAATAAACCCACAATCTGTCACTGCCTAAGTTAATGTATAGGCTAGTGTATTTTTATGCTAAATGCATCCATAGTATTTCCTTACTTTCTAGAAAGGCAAGCTGTCAGTTAATTCTATCAGGTCGAACACTTCACACTGAAAATTAGCACATGAAATGATGTGTTGGTCAAACTCCAATGTAAAGATGAAGCTGCTCCTTTTAAAGAGGTAAGATGTTTTTACTTATTTGCAGCTGAATAAAATCATTGCTATCATTCTGTGGGTGTAGTTATAGAAACTACTTGTTCCTTTAATATTGGGAGCATTTTATTTATTTATTTTATTTTACATTTGTTGACTGGGATCCGACTGGATATATGTCCGTTTTCAGCAGAGGCCCGGGGAGACAAGCTCCAAGGTTAATAGTAAAAAAGACATTTTAGAAAAAGTAGCTGAATACATTCATTTGCGCATCAATAACAACAGTAGTTACAGTAGTAACGTACATACAGCAGATACATACAGTAGTTACATTGCTTGCAGTGGTTAAATTACATACATATTCAGATGTGATCAGATACAAATACTGGGTAGAAATATTTTGTATCTTAATATTCTGGCTAGAGCAGATAATTGAGATTCCCTTCCTGTTATAGGACTGTACTCACTAAGATTGGGGAAAGGACTAGGCCTATTTGGTATGAGACTAGTATACTTAAGATGGGACATGAAGTAGTGATGTAGAGAGAAATCCTAGTCGGGTCTAGAGCATGGGCATAACCAGTGTGATTTGAGGTGACTGTAGTTTGTTTTTGAATATGGCTAAGGATGTTTGTAATGTCAGGTCTGTTGGTAGACAGTTCCATGTTTTACCAACAGAGTTGGTAAATAGTGAGTCACCAGCAGAGTGGTTTGCTGGTGGAGGATCGGAGTGGGTGATTGTTGTTGTAGGGGGTGATTATATTTTTTAATGCTGGAGTTTTGTCTGGGCAGTAAAGAACTTTATGTGTTACTATGAGTTGAGTGAACTGTAGTAAGTTGAGAAGTTCCATCCATCCTAAGAGGTTTAGGTTGATACCGTGGTAGGTCTGGTATGGTGTGTTGGCAGCAAATCTAGCAATCTGTTTATAGCAGGTTGCTAGTTTATTAAGATCTGATTTGTTCAGGTTGGAGAAGAGAGCCGAGGCATAGAGAAGGGTAGATAGTAGTTGGGATCGGGCAATTGCGGCTCTAGCTGTTGGAATGAGGAATGATTTGATCCTATATAGTGACCCAAGTTTTTTATGGACTGTTTTTATGGTTTGATTTATGTGTTTGTCAAACCTGGGGTTGTTGTCCACTATAATACCTAATAGTTTGGTTTGGGCTTCTGGGGAAATGATTGTGCCATTGTTTGCTGTTATGATAAATAATGGTGTTGTTGGGGACCTGTTTGTGGAGGAGAATATAAGCAGTTTGGTTTTGTTGGGGTTTAGAATCAGGCATTGGTTTGAGAGCCAGTTTTCAACTGTGTTGAAAGTGTTCTGGCTTAAGGTAAGTAGGTTAGCAGGCAAGGTTGCAGAACAAATTAGAGTGGAGTCATCTGCATATTGTATGCAGGTAGCATTTGGGATGGCTGCATGGAGGTCATTGGTAAAGAGAGAGAAAAGAAGAGGTCCCAATATGGAGCCCTGGGGGACTCCTAGTTTGATGGGCAGGCTGGGTGATAGCTTGGTTTGCCAAAGCACTGCCTGCTGCCTACCATTTAGATAGGATTCAAACCATTGGAGTGCATGATTGTTTAAAGCAAAGGACTTTAAGGTTCTCATAAGTATTTTATGGTCTACCATGTCAAAGGCCTTGGATAAATTGAGAAATAGTGTGGAGGATAGATTATTGTTGTTTCTGTTTTGGTTTATGACGTTTGAGAATGAAAGGAGGGCTGAGGTGGTACTATGATTTGGCCTGAAACTGTGTTGTGTATTGGACAGAAGTTTGTTGTGGATGAGATATTGCATAAGTTGCATGTGTATACACTTTTCCATGATTTTAGCTAGTGGAGACAATATAGCAATAGGCCTATAGTTTGATAGTTCAGTAGAACTGCCTCCCTTGTGAAGAGGTATAACGCAGGTGATTTTCCAGATGATGGGTACGGTGGCTTCAGATAGATTCTGGTTAATGAGTATAGAGACTGGGTATGCTATAGCATCTGCAGCCTTTTGTAAGTAGTCTGCAGGGAGGAGGTCAGTAGCTGGAGTTGTGGGTCTCAGTTTCTTAAGTAGGGTCGCTATTAGATGGGTAAGTACAGGTAGGAAGCTAAACGGTGTTTGGGTATTGGTAGGGGCTAAGCTTGGATTAGGGCCATTAGGAGTGAGTTTGCTGGCCAGAGACTGGATAGTCTCTGTGAAAAAGGTGTTATAGGTGTTAGTTATATTTTCAGAGGCTTTATCGTTGGTGGTTGTGGGGGGTGGGGTGGTAGTTTGGTCTGGGCATAGGAGTTTGTTGAGCATAGCCCAGAACTTTTGAGGTCTATTTTGGTAGGTTTGTTGTAGGTGGAAGTAATAGTTCTTTTTATCTAAGGTTATAGATTTTTTGGTGTCATTTCTTAGTTGTCTGAATTTAAATTGATCATTGGGGTTTTTTGTTGTTTGGTAGGTAGCCCACACCTTATTTCTTAGTGTGATTTTTTCCTTGGTGTCTTTGGTGATCCATGGCACAATATTAACTTTGATTCTAATGGTACGAGTGGGAGCATGGGAGGTGAGGACCATAAGGAATTTACAGTGACATGACAGGAAATTAAGTCAATTGTTAAATAAAGGTGCCTCCAGTGTAAGTAAACACTGGCATTAAAGTAATTCAAACTAAAATATTCTTAACTTACCAAGCAACATTAGAGATTGTTTTCTTGAGAAAGTCATTAGATTTTGGTCTGGAACTTTACTTCACTGTAGCAACACACATTTTAACAAGCCCCTGAGCCAGTAGTAGCAATTTGACATACCTTATACAGTAATTGCAGGGGTGACATTTGGTGATATTGGACCTTGGATAAAAGGTTCTCTGGCATCGTCAACCTGCTGCCTACAGTTCTCCTTGCACAGCCATCTCTAGCCCCTGACCCCCTCCCCCATTGTGGCCTGACCACACCATTTATTGGTGTTGTGTTTTCTCACATAGTAATTGAAAAACAAATGGAAGTCTATGCAAATCAAAATGTTTTTCTTTTCACTTAAAGTGTATTGGTCATGTTTTGGAATTAGTTTAAGTAGCAAATATTTGGAGGTGGATATAATGTCCTCACCATATCCAATATCAAATTATTCAATTTTTGATGCAATGTCTTCTTTTTACATTTTATTTTATTATTAAGGGTGGCAACTTGAGTTTGCTCTCAGAGATAAAAGCCTCTGCCATGATATCATGAAAGACTGAACCCATAATACCTCACTACATAAATTAATTTATAGGCTACTGTATTTCCATACAAAATGCATCATCAGAAGTTAAAGACTGAACCCATAATATCTTACTACATAAATTAATTTATAGGCTACTATATTTCCATACAAAATGCATTGTTACAAGTTACTTACTTACTTGAAAGAAAAGTAGTTCTTGAGATGCAACACCTCAAATGGGAAATTATTACATTTGTTGACGTAGAAGTGAAATTACATTGTAAGTAAGAAACAGCTTCTCTAAAGAGGAAACTTGTTTTTGATTACCCGTAACACTTTGCAGTCATATCTAAATCATTGCCAATACCTACCATGACATTGTTTTGTGAGTGTGAGTTTTAAGCAAACTTGAGTAAACAGTGAAACTAAAAAATCAAACAGCACAGTATAGTCTTCATTTTTTGCAAGAATCACTTTCAATATTAACATGAGAGTATAACAGGAAATGACATTAATTGTAGAACAAGGCTGCTTTGTAATGTCAATAGTATACTTTAATATTATGCAGTTCTATCAAGACCTCCTAATGCATAATTTATTTATGAATTTATAATTGTATTACATCTTCAGTAACAGTAACACTGATTTGATTGATTGATAGTGTATTTATATTCATAAGGTATACAAGTAAATTTTTATAATCACTAATATGAACACACCAGTCATGATATAGAATACAATTAAAACCTCAACTGTTAGAATACTACCTTTTCATCATGTAAACAAACTACTTGCCCAAGTAGACCAAGATTAATTAAAATTACCCTTTGCTTTGTTTATAATTTGGACTAGCAAATGTTAATGACCTAATCAATTCTGATTTTGTGGGATGTAGGTACAGCACTTAGTATCCATGAATTCACATGTATCAACTTGGGCTGGGAGTAAGTAGTTAAGAGTCATTTGAATTTATATAACCACTACCTCATCATAGTCATTTTTGTTGTGATATCTTCTAATGACTTGGATGTGGCACTTGCCAATGCTTTTTGTGATTTTGAAACTTTTCTGAGTTTTTAAAAGCTTTAGCAACCCTATAATAAGGAAATAATGCAGCACCTGCAAGAACACCATCTGCTAAATCTATATTACACAAATTTGTGATATCTATATTTACACATATACCCTAAATGTATAATGTCCCAAAAGGTTTTATTATCCCTAGTTTACTGGTATCCCACTATTTCTGACTAGTACTTATGATGTTGTTTGCTGTTGTTCTTTCGGCTTTTCCCGGTTAGGGGTCGCCACAGCGGAATTCCAGTCCGCTAATGATTGGCAGTAGATTTTTTTATGGGTGCCAAGGTGCCAGCTCGACGCCCAACCTTCAACGAAGGCACTCTCTTTCTACGCATGTCTTTCGAACACCACTCGGCCACGGGGAGGACATGCAGACTCCACACAGAAGGCACTCCAGGCGAGAATCGAATGGGAGAACCTCTTGCTGTGAGGCAACAACACTACCGCTGCACCAACCACAACTAGTACTTATGATAAACTATCCAAATGTCTAATGACAGGTACTACATATCCTAAGTAGCAGGTAAGTATGTGATACCTAGTTAACCAATGATAAGCATTATCATCACAAATAAAATAGATAGAAAAAAAATCTCATAATGCTAGAGAATTAAAGATGGGTGTATTTAGAGTTACTTGCATTCATTTTACAAACAAAACATTTGGGACATTACATTTAGGACACTGTTGTAATAATTAGGGTGCCGTGCAAAGAACCTTCATATTGTCTTATTATAAGTCCTAAAATATAAATCTGCTTTTAACAAAATGAAAAACAAACTAAACACTCAGTAAATAAAAATAAAGGTAACCATGGCACAATGTAGCAATGAAAGCTACTTTAATACCAAAACTGTAGCAACACTAAAACAAAATTAATACAAATCATGGTTAGACTAAGTACTTTTCCCAGTTCATCCAGGGCTTCATTAGAGTAATGAAAAAAGTCAACAGCAGTTCTTAAATAGTCAAATTGGTGACATGTGATCACTAATTCCACCCTTCCATTTGTTTTAAACCAAGCCAATTGTCAGTGCAGCTGTTATATGTTCACTCAGTTCAAAATAGCCTCAATAATCAAAAAAATTTAAATAATTCTGCACCATCCCTAGACAAAAACTAAATAACTTTACATGACCCAGATCCTAAAAAAACATAAAACATATAAAAACATATACATATAAAAATAATGTAAATGTTTATTTACAGCTAAACTAACTATACATACCAAACATGTATCCTATTATAACCATATTAAAAACTACTAAAAATCCTGTGTAAACACTAAATATAAATTCAAATGCACCCTTCCTTTCATAACTCGTTTGCCTTCTTTTTCAAGACGCTCATTACTGAGCAACAATCATTAATCCCTGGGGACTTTTTAGTATTTAATCTCAACTGCCACATGGTTTCTTTAACCTCCAAAAGATTGTTGTAGTCACCTCCCCTCTGGTCTTCACTAATTTTATCAATAATAAAAAATAAAAACTTTTTAAAATTATCACATTTTGTACTGTGCATGTACAGTGCATTGGTTGTTTTTCTGTTTTTTATGTCCCTCACATGCTCGGCTATTCTATCTTTCATTCTTTGCTTGGTCTTCCCAACATAGAATGAAGGGCAACACAAACACGTTGCCACATGTATAACCATTCTGGTGTTACAGTTACACCATCCAAGGCATTGGATGTTCCTGTTAAACCCACTGATGGAAACATAAGGGCCATTTTTATATATTTACAATACCTACACACACCACATTTCCACATTTCCAATTTATGATTCCTTCCATTTTTACTTTTCTGCCTTTCCAACATGCTCTTCAAACTATCTCCCCTACTAAATGTTATCTGTGGTTTGTTTCCCAATAGGACTTTCAGTTCATATGGTATAGTAATGTCCCAAACTCTGTAAATAATGGCCACCATATGTGGGGTCTCAGGGCTGTACTGTATATCCATAGCACCCATATTTTCACACATTTTCAAAGTCGAACCCATAAATTGCTGTGTTGATGCAAGGATAGGGGTAAATGTAGTATAATGTTTCTTAATCACTTCATTTCTAATCTTTAATAAAAACTTTACAGGATACCCTCTATTCTTAAACATTCTCAGTAAAACCCCCATTTCTTCACCAAACTTTACATCATCACTCACTAATCTTGACAGCCTAACCATCTGCCCCTTAACCACACTTCTTCTGTGATGCTTTTGTTGTTTCACTTGGTTTAAAAGCTGGAGAAGTTTCAGCAAATTCATATAAAGGGATGATCTGGGTGTACCAATCTGCACATGTTCTGTTTAGCAGCTGTATCACCTGTAGTGGCTTTGGGATTGAGGAAAGCCCCCCATATGAATTGAGAACATAACAAGATACCCAACAATCACAGTCATTCATGCATTCTGTGTATGTGTTGCATTCCAGTAAATATATCAAACTGTAGTTGCTATTTTTTTTTCATTTCAGCTTAGAAAGTTGTTAAAATAAAAGGTTTTGTGTTATCATACATTTTTTGAAGGATATGAAATCTGAAACTTAAGTATCTGTTGATATTCAATGACTTCAATCTTCACTGTTTTGTCAGAAAACCATAAGTTTTATGAGGAATGGACCAATAATATGAGGCAAAAATCTGAACTGATTGAGAGGTATGCAGGTAATCCAAGCTGGGTAGTTGGATACTGTCTGGCCAGCAGCTTATTGACCCAGGGCTGCTGGGGTTTATGGCAGGAATATACTAGCCAGTAGGGATTCATACACCTCTGTCACCATTAGCATGGGCCAGGTGCTCAACCCACTTATCACTGGAAAAAAGTTATTATTTGTAACATTAGTCAGTATATGACCTAATCAACTTGAGATATATTTTTTTACAGTGTCACGTGGCTAGCCCTGCCACTGGGCACAGTCTGTGATCCATCTTCTCTTGTCTGGAAGATACTGTGCAGCACAGTTGATGCCCAAAGCAATCTATAGAACTCTTCCACAATAGGCACCATCTAAAGTCTCTGCTGCTGCCCACAACTCCAATATTGGGTAAGTTTGAGGTAGAAACACCCAGCACTGTTTGTTTCTTCCTTTGGTAAGTCAATGCTTTAGATTTAAACAGACTGTTTATGACTCTCTTCATTTTAATTTGAAACTGAGAAAAAAGCAATATCATTTCTTACAGTTTTTACTTCTGTTTAGTGACTGAGCAATTTGCACTCATATAGATGAACAATTTTTGCTGTATTGTCTCTGTGCTTTCTGTCATATCTTTGAACTTGGTACACCAATAATCCTAACTGAAGTACAAAAAAGTCCTTCCCAGTTCCTAATCCAATGCCCTGTTTTGTTAAACTGCTTGATTATTACCATTTGCCTAGACTGAACTGGACTGGCTAAGCAGTTACAGGGGGTGGCATGAACATTTTGTATTCAACAAACTTGCTTGCTTTTGTCAAAGAATTCTGCATCTGTTTTATTCATGTATGATTCTGTACTGTTGTCACTTTCGATTCCCTGTAGTGCATAATGGCTAAAAGGAAAGTCTAAAGGCATTATTCTACCTGCCATGAGTTTGTAAGGAGTGATCCCTGTCTTTCCACTTGGTGTTACTCTGATGTCAATCAAGATAGCAGATAATGTGCTATCCAACTGGATCCTAGTTCAATACAAGCCTTTTTTAATTATTCAGTACTTTTCCGTTATCGGGGCAACACTTTCAATACGATTGTTCAGCTGTAATCCAGTTCCTTCACGTCTGTTAACCACATATCTGTAAAAATGATTTGTTTTAATAACAAATTTTAAAAAATAGAAGTTATTTTTAATTTTTTCACACAACTTGTTAATAGACGTGTTGAGGTAGTAGATTACAGCTGAACGATCACGTTGAAGTGCTGCCATGATAAGTTACAAAGACAGAAAGTAAAAAATAAAAATACATAAAATCTGGAAAACCTGTCTTTTTTTTTCAATAGTCATAATATACTTGCCCTTGTTGTTTGCCTTTCAGCTTTTTCCCGATAAGGAGTCACCACAGCAGAACTCCGGTCCGCTAATGATTGGCAGTAGATTTTTACAAAACGCCGAGGTGCCAGCTCGACGCCCAACCTTCAACGAAGGCACGCCCATTTACGCATGCATGTCTTTCGAGCGCTACTCAACCGCAGGGAGTACATGCAGACTCCACACAGAAGGCACTCCTAAGCCAAGCTGAGAATCGAATGGGAGAACCTCTTGCTGTGAGGTAACAACACTACCGCCGTACCACCGCAGCAGACAATACTTGCCCTTGTAAGATAACGATATATTTGTACATACTAGCAATGGTTATTTCCGTTGTAAGTGAAGCCTAGCTAAATCAATACCTGAGGCTTTAAAAAAAACTGCTTACTGCTGAACAGCTGTTCCGTGATTCTGATTGCATCTTTGTAGCTGCAAGATGCCAACTAAGTTTACTTACAGATTTGGATTAGGACTTTATGAAGAATATGTTTAATAGTATGCATATTATGGATAAATACATGTTATAGTATGCATATTATGGAGAAATTGATTTGTTTTTATTTTGTACTACTCTGTTATCAGCCAAACACTTTAAATGCGGTTGCTGACCTCCAAATCCATTGTCAAACCATGGCTTTTTGATGTTAATCTTAACAGGTGTGTGTAAAATAATTTAATGGATAATATTTAAAAGAAGAAGCTGTAACACACCTGTTAAGATTAACATCAAAAAGACATGGTTTGACACTGGATTCAGAGCTCCGCAACAGCATTTAAAGTGTTGGCCCGATAATGGAAAAGTACCAATTATTCTTTCATTGTCTGATTCTCCCACTCTCTACAATTGTATTAGCTTTCAGATGGTAGTGCCCATGGAAACTTTGCTGGATATTGAGCAAATTCACATTTCTGTCATTACATGACTGGTAAACTCAAGCTAAAGCTGGAACCTGGCAAATGTTTACCTCACAGAGATCAGAGATGCAGGGTTTGATTCCCACTAAGGCATGTTAGCTAGGATTAAAATTGTTTACAAGGGCTGCTAGTTTAGTACTTAGTTATGAATCTAAGTAATGTGTTCTATTCATGAATTTTGTCAGTGACAGACAGAGGCAGACAGTAATACTCAAACTAACATACACACCCCACATAACCTCTAAAAATTTCTTAACATACTCCACCTAATAAATGCCCATGATACATAGCGACGCAATTGATTTGGATTGTATGGCAAGTCTTATAAAGGCCCTGGTGATTATTAGCTTAGTATATACATATGAACCTATGATCATTACCTGACTCTATTATATGTGGCCAGCCTCAATGAGAAAAATATGTGTACCCATAAAGCTGAGGCTGTTGTCTTTGCAGTACAATTTTTACTAAGTATTGCTTCAACTCATTTAGGGAAAGTATCTGCAGCTACTAAGAAATATCTGTATGCTCCCTTTGCAGACAGTATGGGTCCTACATAATCAATTTGAATACTGTGCTAGGCTTCTTCTGACACTGATATTCTATGTAACTGATATTTTTAATAACTTGATTTGTCTATAGATATACAATGCATTTTTATAATTATGCTGACATAACTTTTTGAGGCTTGGATTCTAAAACTTGTGTTTTACTATGACTTTTTGTGAACCACATGCCCCAGAATTTGATGGTAACATTTTAAAAGTTGTTTGGCTAATGGTGCTTGGCAAAGGCATGTGAGGTATGGACTGTATTTTCTTGACATGGTATTTTTACATATAGTTCTGTTGTAATACCTACAAACTTGACAAACTTTTGCATGAACTGCACTTTATTCAGTTACTTTAAAATCCTGTCTTTTGTAGTATGGCTAATACATTGTGCAGATTTTTTTATGTTTTTCTTTGCTTGGGTCTGAATTAATAAGTTATTTATGTACTCTAATATGCTGTCACCTTTTGTTACAGATCCTAAAACTTTATTCAATGCTTGTTGAAAAAATGTGGACTGCTGTTAAAACCTTGTGACAGGTGTTCCATTAAATGATGATTTTTAAATGTGAATGCGAACTTCTTTTCTGAATCTTCAGTAGTAGGAATGGGACCGAATATCTTATATATATATAACTGTGAAGTACTGCCATTCTGGATCAAATTGTGTTGTTATTTCAAGTATGCTGAGCAGTGTACGAGTTACTAGAATGGGATATTTATTGACTAGTTGTAGATCTAAGACTATTATGCAGCGCCCATCTTTCCTTTTAAATGATCAAAGACATGAATTTGCTAAACTGACACCCTTGTGTACAATGCCTTTCCCTTCCACTGCTGCATGCATTGTGCAATATTTTAAAAGCTTCTTCTGGAATAGCATACTGGTATTGATATATTGGCATTTTTCCGTGTTTTGCTGTTACTCTCATTGTGTGATTGTGTGGTTTTCAACAGGATCAAAATCTATTTTGTCTTTAGCCCACAACTCTGGGCATTTCTGACGTAATTGCTGATTTAAAACTGCAGTGTCTGGATAATCTGACTGCAGACAGGATATAGATTTAGCTTCCTCGGCTGGTGACAGTACTTCACAACATTCATTTAATGTCTCACATCTCCAGAGAATTGAATTGCTAAAATAGACTACTACCCCAGTCTACACAAAATGTCCACTCCTAGTATGGTACTGTCACACTATGGATGTAAAAAGACTGCAACTGTCATATGTGGTCCAGGCTCTGACCTTTGATTAAACAAAGTGTAACTTTATAGGTTAAACAGATACTGTTATAGTTTTAGATTCCTCAAAGACTGCAAGAACCATTGCACTGTTTATGTCCTGTTGAAAAGGATTGTTATTAACAGATACTTTAGCTCCAGTATCAATTAATACCTTGTCCTATTTTTGCCTTTCTTCCCAGAATGTAATGTATGGTCTACAGACACTTCCCAATGTAAAAGAAGTTAGGTAAGAAAGCTGAACACAGTATGTACGTCCCCAGCAGTCAAATTGCATGTTTTCTATGTCATTTTCTTGAAGTCTACCATCAGTGGTGATGCTCAGGATGCAACTCTGTCAACTATGAACTTTTTTCAGCTGTGCTTGACTCTTGGTATTTATCACTGACTACCTTTTGTTCATCTATTTTAGGCTTTCAATAGCCTCTTTTTGGGTGGTGATATGATAACTCTATTGAAGTATCTGGTGGGAGAGGAATATGTCTCTTTCCTCCAACCAGCTGTTTATTTTTCCATGCCCAATATTTTGGACATTCTTTTCCATGTCCATGCTTTTTGCAGAAAAGAAAAAAAAAAGCAAACAATCAGTAGATAGCAGTCGTAAATGCTGTCTTGGGCATTGATGAAAGCTCAGGTTCTAAGCCAATTTAGCTGTGTTGCATACCTGTTTTTGCTTGACTATTGTTATCTGTGCAGCCTGTATATTTTCTGCATTTGTTCTTACACTTAGCTTGATTGCATGATCTAATTCCTGTATATGCTGTTTTTTTTTTTACTAGACTTTGCTGGTTAGCTGGTATCAGCATTTTCCTGTCTGCTAAAATGAGTACTTACCAGGCATGCCTGCATAAATAACTTAGCATTTACCATCACATTACAATGGATGGTGATCTTAAAAGGATCAAATTCTGTCTTTTGTGCATTTTCCCACAGTTTTCAGTGCTTATACAGGTCTGCAAGTGTTTTGGGATGAACTAATTAAAGCATACTTACATGTAAGCACTCCAGGTTTTCCCTGCAGTTTTGTCAAGCCAGTCTTAACAAAAAAAAGGTTTTAAAATAACCTGTTTTATCATTCCCATTACGCATTATTTGCATTAATTTAGTACACTGATATATCGATCTAGTAGTGGCTGCAGCTGTAGGACTTTGCTTGTCAACTTCTTTTTGGACTGTAGTTTTGAGTATTTAACAAAGATTCTTTCAAGGATTCTATTTCAGTCTGAATATGCATGAGGCCATCTATTGACTCTTTTAATTGTTATTCACACCATTCCCTTCTTGTGAGAAAGCTTTATCAGTACTTTATATGTCTGGGGGAACATAATCATTAACATATGTTTGACAGTATCCAGAGCTTGTTGCCCTTCTGTTGCTATAGGGAATAGTCATATTGCTGGCATTTTATTAGAAACAACAAGACCAAAATTACTAGTATGTTGTCGTAACATGTATTTATAAAAACCTGAAAATGGTTTATACAGAATCCTGTTTGCTGTCTTTACAGAAAAGTGTGTTTTTTATCACAAACTTTAGTTTAGTCTAAAACCCATTTTAGCACACAAAACAATTCTTTTCATGGACTATCTTTCACTGAAATGATTAAATGATCCATACATTTAGCAGACTGTGCATAAATGTAATGTACAATAAACTGTGCTTACTTCGTCAAATGGGGATTCACTGATGATGGCCAGTCTGTAGAGAATCTGATGATCAAAGTTACAAACTGTTGTCTTCCCACTTTTCTTTATTGTGAAACACTGGTGAGGAATAATCTTAAAGGAAAGATTATGTGGTGTTCAAGCTGCCATTGGAACCAAATTGTAACTACGGTTAATGTAATTTATGCAGAATAGCATCAAATCATTGTTCATAAATGGGATATTTGGATGATACCTCAGCCCCGGATGGAAGGGCTCACCACTCTTAAAAAAATGAAAATTAACTAGAAGCTAATATCAAATCAAAACATATTAATTAGCGCAATATTATACAGATAACAAAATCCAAGACATTTATAACCCAAATGGTCATGGACATAAATGGCTACTTTATTTCAGGTGCACTTACACTACTATAGGCAGCATGCTCAGACAGCACATGACTTAAGCTGCAGATGGAAATCATTAGTCACAATTAAGTCTAACTGGTACAGATAAGTTTTTAAACTGAATTATATTTTATTGAGAGCATAAAATTGCTACAAATATGAGAATACAAACAACATTGCATTGCAATAACAGACAATGTAACAGACAGCAACTTCAACTAACTAGTATCAAAAGAAACCAAATACTTAACTGTATACAATATGTACTTGCTCAGCTATCACTATAATAGTTCTACATAATATTTCAACAGATCTAATAGTGATAGCTGCAACAGGTCTTAATATTCAATCTCAAATAAAATCAAGGATTATTAGACTTAGTAAAGACAACGTCCTGCATAGCAGGTGACCGAACATATTGGTTAACATCTTTAAATAATGTTTTCAGATGCTTCTGAATGGTTTTACAAACATGGCCTTGTGAAAGCATTCTCCTAGGCTTCCGTTTCTTAGCACATATCAACTCAACAGCACCTTACAGAGCAGGAGAATGAGGTTATGCCCCTGGACTAACTAAACTAAAAATTCAAAATTTCGAGTTTTACTATACAGTAAACAATATGCCCCCTCCAGCAACAACTGTAAATACGTTCAGCAAATTCTGATCCAGGGGCATCTCCAAGATATATATAAGTTATCTGCCTGAGGGGCTGCACACCTTCAGCAGTTAATGTTCAGCTTGAATCAGATACTGTTTTAAGGGTTGTAAGTGTTCTTGTTGAAAATTCCTTATCATTAGACCACCATGTCTCCACAATAGTTTAGAAAGCCTTTTATCTGGCCCATCTAATTTCCAAAGGCATCTCTACTAGATCCAAAGAAATATTAATTTCCATTTACTAATATTAGACTCGCTATTGAATATAATACACCTCTTGGCTTGTAGTTATCTAAACAAATCAGACAACATGAGAGACGTTAAAGTTTTGTAACTATGAAGATCAGTGGCCTCAAAAATCTTAGTTATCAGGAGAGTCTGGCAGCCATTTCTCTATACTCTATCTCCTTGGAGATCTGTATTTGCCTTTCAAGACTTGATAGATCCAACCCTCATTAAACTCCTATTCCTTCATGGAAATAATGGCACCTCAAATACTCATTTAAAAAACTAAACCTTCATCAATAGATAAAACACATTGGCTTGATAGATTCATATTCCAACATATCCCTCACCTCTGGAACACATTTATATTACATTTCAGGCAGAGTAGCACCTTTGTCACCTCCATGTTAAACTTAGATAATTAGAGAGGCAGCCTCAAATTCTCCCTCAGTATGTCTTCTCCTTGAGGCTAGAGGGAACTTTTGAATAGGGTTTTGTGGCTATACTTGAAATGTTCTGCATACTGATTGCCTAGTACTTACTTATGAACCTGTAAACTGTTTATTTTGGGTGTGGTATCCTCTAAACAGCAATTTCATTTATTGGATCCTATATTGTGAACATTTTCTGAGATTAAGAGGTGCTTCCCAGACATAAATTCAGTCTCTCTCTCTCTCTCTCTCTCTCACTTAGCTAGTGAGATCCCCCTCTTGCTTTCTCTATCTACCCTCTAACCTTTTCTTTAGCAATTTTACCTTAAGCTCCCACATATCCTTGTAAATTGCACTGGCTCTGCCTTTTTTAATTTGTGACTATTTATCCCATGGAATCCTTTTCCTTACCTGTCAGTTGGACAATGTGATTATTCCAGATATGACAAATCTGCTTATATGTGTGCCATTCTTGTTCCCATAGATTACATTCCAGGCTTAAATCTGAAATACTTGAGAAGCTGTTTTTAGTTGACTATTAACTGATCCCACTCATCTATACCCTTCCTTAAACAATACTCTCCGGATTCATGTCTTATGCTACATGTGATACCAGATTGCATTACTGGCTCCTTTACCCCATGCCATGTTCCCAAACTTTATGCATTCACTATAGAGTATCTATTTTTGGGGTAGCTTTAGGAGATCTGAAGGAGAGGGATTAGATTGGGATTCTTCAAATACCAAGTCTTACTGAATCTTAAAATATGGGATAATTTAAAAGATGCAGCATAGGTCACCTGCGATAAGGCCCTTCTTATTTAGAGTTCTTATAATGTGCAAGTTAATCAGGTCTTGTAGTTTAAGAATTCTCAGGTGATAAGCTAGGATAGGTAGATTGTTTACCAAATATATGATGTGGATTGGTTTTCAGTGCTTGAATTTTACCTGAGAGGGTGTGTAGCAACTCAAGTTTACTTAGTCTTTCTTAATCTTTGAGATTAGGTAAACCATATTCATTTCCATTCTAATCTCCTAACTGTCTTCTGTATTCAGACCAAGATATTTTAGGTGTATAGGAATCAGAATATTGTGTGGTTCTTAGACGTATTTGTGCCTTGGCACACTTTAACAAGGTGGTCTTCTTCATGTTACATTTCACTTAGGAGCCTCTCCAAAGCTCAAAAATACCTCAGGGACTCCTTCTAGCTCTTCCAGAATGCCCATGCTCTATACTAGGCAATCATCTATGAAGAGGTAAAAGGCACTCTCTATGCCTTCAGCTTCAACTTGTCTCTTTAGAAAGATTTGGAAGTAAAATACAGCTCATTCATAACTTAAAGGAACAACCTAGGTGAGAGAGGGCATCCTTGTCTGGAGCCTTTGACAATGTGTCCTACTTCAGAGAGCCTGCCATTGACCACCATCTTACAGAACAGCAATGAGTATGTGTTTCACCCACGTGGTAAAACCTCACTAAACCCCAGTAATAGTATGATACAGAATGGGAAGTCCTAGCTCACTGTATCAAAGGCTTTGGAAATATCAGCTATGCTGATCCTTATGCTATTCCCACAACCAAGGAAAATCACTAGTTCCCACCATTTATCAGTACTACTCAGTCATTTATGAACCTGTTTTCATCCAATTGGATCATATGTGGTGATAACTTAACTAAACTAGATGCCAGGACTTTAAGCCAAATTGTTTAGGTTCAGATTGATGGGAGATATTCACCTGAAATCACCCAAACTCAGTATAGTGTCTTTGACTTTTGGTACAAGGGCTTTCACTGTCTGGTTGTAGTATAGTTTAGAGCAGTCAGAAAAGACTAGAGTGTTGTATAGATGAGCAAGGATGCAGCAGAGGTATGTACTGCCCCATTATTTAATTCTGGGGATAGCCATCTAGGTCAGGTGCTTTGTGGGGATTCAACCCATAGACCATCTGGGAGACTTCCTGGTAGGTAATTTATTGTTTCACTCTGTCCCTGTCAATGTGACACAGTCATGACTTGTTGGCTTTGATCTTCCAGCTAAGAGATTCTCCTGAGTGATCTGGGATAGAGATTTGAGTAGCATTCCCTAAAATTCTCTCTGATTTTTGCTTCATCTGATAACATACACCTAGATAAATCCTAGATTAATGACACCATCCTTTTGGGATTTCATTGGCTAAAGAACCATTCAATGCACTTGAGACTGCCTTTCCCTTTTCAGTCACCAAAATTCCCTTGCCTCATGAGTTCAGCCACATCTGTGGAGGTTTCTAGCATTTGGATCTTGTTCTTTAGTAATACTTACCAATTCTATAGATGATTAGTGCCCCCTGACTTGATCATTTATGCCTGAATAGATTTTTGTTCTCTTAATCTTTCTGTTTCAGTATCCCTTTCTACCTTTTCCTTAAGCCTCTAAGTCCAATATAACATCTATGATTGATGCCTTTCACCCTTCCCACCAGTCCCTCACCCATATAATCGCTTACATTTCATTTATATGGGAAACATCAGATAGGAGGAGATATAACTCATCCCTGTCTTTATGGTGTCGCTACTGAGAGTATGCTCATCACCACCCCTTCATTTTCTGATGTTACTCAAGCATTGTCTGACAAGGATAAAGTCATATATATATATAATTTGGCTGTGTGATGTATCATATAAACTTTTGGGAATAAGTATGTAGTCAGTCTTGCTGCCCTGGTTTGCCAAGTTACAGGAAAAAGAAGGGGTATTGATATGTGGGTGATGCTCACACCAGATGTTGATTCAGCTACATCATTCCATCCATTCCTTAAGTAAAGCTTGGGTCCTTCTATGAGGTTCACTCCTATGAAAGAGTCTGTCAGTATCAGCATTAAGCACTAAGTTATAAAATCCCCCATTAGGACACTAGTGCAGGTTTTTGTTGCTTCCCTTTGCCAAATTGAAAGGAGTTGATCAAAATAAAAGGTCACATCATCATCATCATTGTTGGGTGTGTACTCATTGCCTGTGACCCAATGTTCACCACTGATGCTACCCTCTAAAATAGCCATCTCTCAATCCCACTCTTTAAGCCACTGTGAGTTTTTGTAACTATGCTGTTTCAAAATAATAATGCCACCCTCCCACAACTAGTTTGTGATCAGAGAAAATAAACCTATAATCTCTTGACTGTAGCCAGAGATAATGTAGACTCTCTATGTTAATAATCTATGACATACCTATAGAATGTAAGTTGATTCTCACCATATGAAATAGATGCAGTTCTTCATCCCAATGAAACAGATAGGAATGGAAGAATATAAACAGACTTACAAGGTAGAAGAACTACATTAATATGCAGTACAATTACAATTCAGTTCAACTGTAACTCACTTCAGCAAAAAAAAAAAAAAAATCTTGCTTCGGGTTTTCCCATTTATGCAGCCCCCCACCCTTCCCATAATCTCTCCTGTTTCCCCTCACTGTCTGACAATAGCCAAGACTAAGTCATCCAAATGTCCAAGTGCAGTATCTGTAAACCCTAGTATCCTCACAATGTGTAATCCAGCTGTAGGTAGGATATGCTTTTGCCCTGCCTTTTTAAACCTTGTGGAATTCAACACTGCTCACCCACTGAACAGATGAACCCATGAAGATCTCTCATCATGTCTTCTTACTTGATGGGCTCAGTTTCTGTGGTGAGGTACTGAATTCTAAGGAGTTTTGCTAGGGGTGAGGATCTTGTTTGCTCCATTGCTTGTGACTTCATGTCTGGACACTGATGACTTCTTTCTTGATTTGGATCCTGCATTTTGATATACAAGTCCAGTCCTGTGCTGCTTAGATTCTGCCTGATGACATGGACTGGGTGTAGGGATGTAACCTCTGGTTGGTTTGGTTTTCTGGGGAAACAGAAAGAGTCAGTTCATTAGGTTTAGACAGAGAAGCAGTGGAGACTGTATATTTGGTCACATGTTTTCTTCTGGATGGAAATAGGAATTTACCTGATGAGTGATTGTGCTGCCACTTACTGTGTGCCAGCTCACATTCCATCTGTTTGTCAGTCCATCTGTCCTCATCCCATCTATCATCCATGATCTGTGCTTGGGGTTGGACATCATCTATTCTAGAAACTCTTTCCCATCCCTGGGATTCCTAGAAGTAATCCTGTCACCTCCATTTCCTGCTAAAATTAGCAGAAAATGGCAATTGTGTATCCCATGCACTTAAGCAGTGCAGACAAAGTTTAGTTGCTTCATCAGACAACACAGAGTTTGTGAGTAATCTGCAACAAAGAACAAACAGTGCTTACATCATCACACTGCCATACTTCTATGGCTATACTAGATAAGGCAGTTTCTTGAAAATGCAGAGCTGAAGGAACCTTGTTGGCTAGGCTTGCATAGGCTCTTGGGCCGATAGCCTAGTACTTACCTATGAACCTATGAACCTATAGGAGTGTGCTGTGAAATGTGGTCATTCTTATTGCATGGTCCTACTTGTTGAACCTTCTCAATAGCTGGATCTAGAAAGGTGGAGAGATGAATCACAGATTAGGGTAAATGTTCAAAAAAAGGATCACAGGTCCTTTTCTGAAATTTCCTGTTGTACTTCTTTAACTCTGATATTTATCCTTCTGGATCAGTTTTACAGATCATATAATTTGTCATACTGTTTTTGTATATCAAGTCTTTAATTCTACTAGCTCATTTCCCCGATTAGTCAACTGTGGCCTGCAGGGATTCCAGTTCAGCATTCATCATGTGCTTTGCTTCATGTTGATGTTGTGAAGGAAGTGACTGGTAGGTCTCAATCCCAGAAACCACTAGTGCCATTCTTTCAAATTGGATTAACAGCAGTTTATCTGCCAATGCTTTTTTAAATCACTCCATTGGTGATTCAGAGTTTGTGACACTGTTAAGGCTATTAGACATATTTACATCATAAATGGGGTAGATTTACAAATAAAAGCTTTATACATTTTCCCTGGCACATGGCAGTACAGTTTTAAGCTTCCATATTGAATGACACGTACACACACACACACACACACACACACACACACACACACACACACACACACACACATATATATATATATATATATATATATATATATATATATATAGTATTTTGATAGGACAGCTTAACCTCTTTTTGCTGCAGATTTAGCTGACATGAAACATATTTCAGGGATCCTTTAAGGCAAATTCAGGACATGGAAACATGCTAGATTGGAAAAAAATTTACATTTTTTTTCATTTCCGGAAATTTTCAGGCAAATTTCAGGATGTGAAAGCATGCTCACCTTATAAAAAAAAAAAGACTTTCCATGGAAACATATTCACTGCTTTACCTTAGTTAAATTGTATATTTAATGGAGAAAACAGAACAAAGTGGATGTTTGTACAAATCAGTGAGTGATTTTCTTAATTTAATATTACACAATTCTAACAAAGTCAGAGGTAGGACCATTAGCTAATCTCTTATTCAGATAAATGTAGTGATTAGTGTGCATTTTATAACGTGTGATTAAAGAACAAACCAAAAGTGAAAAATGGCCAACTGCACCAAGACACGGACTGCTTCTTAAATCAAACCACAATTTATTGTAAGCACTTTCGATGAGTTATTACTCACCCTTCATCAGACAACAAATACATAGCGCAGCTTCCTATTTATTTAAATACCCCAAATGTAATTAGCTTAATGATAATTACAAAATTATAAAATTATTCAATTATTCAGTACCTTCACTTTTGTTGTCTTACATCAAGTGCAAAATGATGTGAGGGGTGGTCCATGGCAGTTGTTCTTGGAGGAACAAGAAGTTTTTAGGCAAGCAAAGAGAAAGAAAGAGAGCATGAGTTAGAGTAAGCAGGACAGATAAAAGAGGTTAGACAGTTTGACAAACATAGCAAAGATAGCTCAATGCCGAGTTCTGTATATATGGGAAAGTCGGCAAAGATAGCTCAATACAGAGTTCTGCATATATGGGAAACAGTCTTACAACATTCTCATCAGTACTGTCTGTAAATATTGTGTGTATGATATATACGTATGTATATATATATATATATATATATATATATATATACACACACACACACACACACACACACACACACACACACACACACACACACACACACACACACACACACACACACAGATATATATAGTGAAAACAGTGAGCTGTGTACATACCCTACAGTGAGAGTGGTGGCACAATGATATCAAAAGTAATATGTCAGCAACCTGGCAACCTGAAAAGCAAGAAACAGATGTTGCCTCCTCAGCTGTTGGTGCAGTGTGTTAAGGCTGTGAGCTATACCTCATGTGGTACAGGGGTTAATTCCTACAGTCCTCATTTACCTGCTAAGTGACCTTCAGCAAGTCACTTAACCAGACTGTGCTTGAGGGCAGCTGAGAATTTTGGGGTAGACTCTTTAATAGTTCCTCTGCACTACAAGCCTGATCCTCTCCCTCATATTGCTGCTATTAGGTGTTAAAACTCTGCAAGATGTTAGTATAGCTCTTTTTAAACTGTACATATCCATCCATTGCATATGTGCCATCCAACCAAATACAATGGTTCCCATTAAGTGAGACCATGCTCAGTAGTATAGGCTGCTTCACATAAGGAAAATGGCAACTGTTGAATCCAGCAGCATCTTGCTTCAAAAAAAAAAAAAAAAATCTCTCTCTCTCTCTCTCTCTATATATATATATATATATATATATATAGATTCACTTTTTATCTTTGAAATACTGAAATGTCAAAATTCAGTATTTCAAAGCTATAAAGTCGAATTTTTTGAAACACAGAAAAGTCAGAAGCATGAAATTCAAAATCTAGCACACCAGAGATTTTGAATTTCGTGCTACTACTGCACACACACACACACACACACACACACAATCTCTCTACTACATAAAAGCAGGGGGCAAGCCCCCAGAACCCCTCATGTGGGGGCTGCGCCCCCAACACCCCCCTACTTAAATATTCTAACTACAAGGTCGCGCTACACACAAACACACACACAGTACCACCACACAAGCTACATTCTGCTTGCACACACACATTCCAGCAACAAAACACACTAACACACACCACAGCCCCATACCCAAAATGCTTAACACACACACACACTTACCTAAATCTGTAACCACAGTGGAACCTCAGAAGCGTGAAATTCAAAACCTCCAGTATTCGAGGTTTTGAAATTCTCGCTTCTGAGCTTTCACTTTTGTCAGGATTCCACTTTATGGGCTCGAAATACTGAATTTTGACATTTCAGTATTTTGAGCTTCTAAAGTGAATCCTTATATATATATATATATATATATATATATATATATATATATATATATACACACACACACACACACACACACACACACACACACACACACACACACACACACACACACACACAGATATATAATGTATTAATGTATATGAAGTGTATATATCTTTCTACACACACACACACACACACACACATATATATATATAGTTATATATATATATATATATATATATATATATATATATATATATATATATATATATATATGTATGTATATATATATATATATATATGCGTGTGTATACTACCTCCTCAAAGCAAACAAAATCGAGTAGAAAGTACTCAAACAAATGTATTTGAAATTTTGTAATTCAAATACTCAAATTAAAGAAAAAAACTTTAAAAACTTTAAAACACACATTCCTTGATACCTGTATATACCAACTCCTTGACTGCAATATATTGGGGACAGGGACATTTCTAATTCCCCGATGTACTGTGATCTCGTACATGACAAGACTGACAATTTGTGATCTTTTCATTTTTCATCCCTGTCAGAGTTCAAACTACTAAGTGAACTTCTGAACTAGCTGCATGTTTCACACACACACACACACACACACACACACACACACACACACACACACACACACACACACACACACACACACACACACACACACACACATACATATGATGTTGCAGAAACTCAAGCAGTTGGGAGAATGAAATCCTCAATACCCACAATACTTTTCCAGCTGATGCTAGGAAGTGGCTATGCTGATAAGTGCAGTACTCATTCCCTCAGTCCCATTAATTCCCAGTTAAAGACATTTTCTAGTGCTATTCAATGCGATCATTAAGAAGACTAATTTCTTGTAGCAACCACTTCTGTAGTTTCAATATTATGTAAAATTTAAAGAAACTTGTTTGTCCATCCAAGAATTGTTAACCTACGGTAACATTTCTTGTTAGTGAGACACATCATTCTTCATTGTCATTGTAGCCTTCTTAAAGACAAGACTGTCTTATCAGCGTGTTTCTTCTTGAAAATAAGTTGTATTTTACTGTTTCATTAATATATTCACAAGAATAAAGAAAGCTATCACTACATTTGCATCTCTATCCAAATTTGTCACATTAGACACAATACTTCATCCATTACTCTTTATCTTCCACACATATTTGGAATTGTATAGCTTTTTATTTGCAAAAATTGAGAAATGTCTAGATATTTGCAGTTGTCTAGATTTTTGCCTCATATTTTTGGTCTGTTCCTCATAAAATGTGTGTATTTTGGCAAATCATTGAGGATTGAAGTCACTGATTTTTGAAGATGGTTGAGTTTTAGACTTCATATCCTTCAGATAATGCACGTTAATGCAAAGTTGTTATTCTATCAATTTACTGATATTGCAAGAGTAATTTTTAAAATTTGTTTCTGATTCTAGGCTTTTGTTCCATCATTATTTTTTGGCTTTGTCCTGAATTCTTATGCTAAGAGGTTGAAAGGGATGCTGTCAAGAATGGACCACTGACCGAATTATGTTTTGCAGTATGCTATGTATCATTAAACTTATATGAATTCTTATTCATGCATTTATAGCACTGCCACTTACTAATGTTTATCTCAGATTTTCAGCTCACAAGTTATGATGCCTATTACAAAAATCAAGGAACTTCCACAATGACAGAATTCAATCCAGAAAGGGCTGTTAGACTCCAGCTCCAAAAATAACCTACGTTACTGTACTTTACATTAACATACTGCTATGGAGTATGAGATATGACCCTAAAATGAATATTGTTAAATGTAAAATGTCCAAGCTGTTAACTTCTGCCACACTTATATCACAATATGTAGTTTGGAAACATTTATATATGGCCTGGTCAAGTTCTAGCATTTCTAAACCCCATTTCAAATTTTCAACATGACAGTTATACAAATTTGACCCACAGGAAAATGGCTATCACTATTCATGTTTAGCTGTAATGAGATTTTATTTACCAAATGTAAATTTACCCTGTAAGATGGAACTTTAACATGACAATACCAGAGTTTGCAAGACTAAACCCATGGCAATTGTTCAAAAACTAATTGCAGTAGTGAACCAATTTCTTTTTTTTTTATTCTTGCCATGATTCCCTCACCATGTCATTTTTGAAAATAAAAGCCTACATTTCAACATGATAGCTCTGGGGTTCTCCCTATAAATTATAGAGTGTTAAAAAGTTAACATTTTCACCCTGACCATGAAATCATGCTTTGATAAAGTCCTGTTATAGTCCAATTTATGGGGCCTTAGAGCTATTCTGAATACGTGATCCTAAGGTAGTAATAACTCCTTGCACTATGATGCTCATTTAACGTAGTAAACATTCGTGGTGGTCTCTAAGAAAATGTAAGCAGTTTGGTTCTTCAGCTTTGAAATGCTTCATAGTGGGACCACTTTTATATACTGTGCCCCTACTTTTCTTTCTCTCGGTTCTAAAAAAGTATTTTGTACAATCTTATTTTAATGAAATGTTGGGATGAAATTACAGGATGCTTTATACAACTTATGAAATGGGCCAAAGGCAAGGATAAGACTTACATCAGAACTTTACAACTTAAATATTCATTACCTCAGATGGAACCTAATGGAATGAATCACTCCTTTCATTTTCTTTTTTGTAAAATTTTGCTTAAGCATAATTAATTTTTTAAACAAGATTTTTTTATTTAAAAACAAAAAAACTGAATAAATTGACCAATAAGTTGATGCAATAGTCACTTAGAAAATATAACTAGCCAGTTAACTAGGTCTCTTGCCAGTTCACAAAACGGTTCATACATTAAACACTCAGTATGAATGTGTTAATACTGTTTCTTGAAGTGCTGACAAATTATCATGTTTTTTCTTGTCAGAATATCCTGCCAAACAGCTGTTGACTTGTTAAGTAGTGGGGGATTGATAGTTGTTATCATACCTCTTAACTGTCCCTGCTTTTCTGGGAAGTCCAAGATGATTTTGACTAAAATTGTATCTCTGCTCCTTTTAATATCTCCTAAAACTGGTGACTTTTAGAGGAACGTTGATGAATTACTCTTAATAAATAATGGCAATAATAAGAGTTATAAATGTCATTTACTTTAATAGAAGTAGTATTTAAAGGTGTCTCTGATTATTTATGTTTTTGTACCTGATTCTGCTGAGATTTGTCCATGATTCAGTTGAGAGTTATGGTTAGTATACATGTGCACACAACAATCATGTGCGCTGGCTGCACACAAGCGTAGGTAAGATGGAATTCCAAGACATAAGATGCCCTAATGCACAGTAGTTTAAAATTATTAAAAAGTTTGTAGATAAATGAGAAACCAATGAGAGGTAAATGAGGAATCTGTATGAAGGGTGTGATCTCTGTAAATGAGGCTTAGTTCTTGGCTTTTGTGATTGAAAACTCTTTTTGAAACATAACTGCATTATGCAAATGTCCCCTTTTCCAGTTAATTGGCAATCAGCAAAGATTCTCAGTTATGGTACAAGCCTTACTCTTTCCTGTTTTGATCTGCTGGTATCTGCTGAACCACAACCCAGTTCACTGGATGTCACTCACTGACCTAGGAGAAGAAAATAAAGGCAGAGAATAACCCACTTGAAGTTTGTTTACCAGGAATTACTTGATAGCTTTAGAGTGGACAGGGTGATCATTAAGGCTTGAGAGATCACGTATTGCCCACAGACTAGAACTGGAGGAATGTGTGGCTATTAGCACAAATTAACAGATAATTTTAATCTCTAAATTTGAGTTAATGTCAGATATAATTATACCCACCCATTTTTTATTTTCTAAACAATCTCAAAATAAATAGTAAGATAGGGAGATTGTATTTATCCCAGCGATAATTGTTTGGCATGTCCTCTCTACATGAGCTGTGCAACTTTAACTACAATAGATAACAATGATTTTAATATCTTCAAAAATGCATTATCTTTATTTTGGAGATCAATGAGTTGAAAATGTTTACATAGATCATTTATCACTCCACACAGAACTGAAATTATATACAAAATTCAGTAACCATTTGAAATATCAGACACACTAAAGTGAGCCATGAAACATGGAGATTGAATGGCTGAAAGACTGGACTTATGTATATTCTCTTATTCTACAGATTGCTAAGAGGTGACCTGTGTCTGGCATACAAATCATCCTCCAATCCATTACTGATGGATTTACTGCATATTGGCAAGTAAAAATGGCATCAGAATACTCGATCTAGGGATCTAAACCTCTTGTGCAACATAACTTAATATAGATACAATAGATAAAAATGATTTTAATATCTTCAAACAATGCATTATCTTTATTTTGGAGATCAATGTGTTGAAAATGTTTATATAGATCATTTATCACTCCACACAGAACTGAAATTATATACAAAATTCAGTAACCATTTGAAATATCAGACCCACTAAAGTGAGCCATGGAACATGGAGATTGAATGGCTGAAAGACTGGACTTATGTATATTCTCTTATTCTACAGATTGCTAAGAGGTGACCTGTGTCTGACATACAGATTATCCTCCAATCCATTACTGATGGATTTACTGCATATTGGCAAGTAAAAATGGCATCAGAATATTCAATCTAGGGATCTAAACCTCTTGTGCAACATCAATAGAATGGTTTGAAGAGACAGGTGTATCTCGTAGAGTATATCACTGCTATGGAACAGACTCCCCAGCCACAAAAAACAAAATTCTTCCCAGTCCATATTCAAGTGCAACTTACATATATGGAAGAGAAACAGAAAATTTCCACCAGGACTGACCCCTGTGGGGCGGCCACGGTAGTGCAGCGGTTAGCATTGCTGCCTCACAGCAAGAGGTTCTCCGGTTCAATCCTCCCTGTGGTCGCGTGGGTTTCCTCCGGGTGCTCCGGTTTCCTCCCACATCCCAAAGACATGCTGTAGGTGGATTGGACACTCTAAAATTGGCCTTAGGTGTGAGTGCGTGTGTGTGTGTGCCTTTTGTGGAATGTTGGGCGCCGGGCTGGCAACTCAGCACCGTAAAAACTCCACTGCCAATCATGAGCGGACAGGTGATCTGCTGTGGCAACCCATAACTGGGAAAAACCAAAAGAAGAACAAGAAGAAGAAGAAGACTGACCCCTGTACTACTAATTGACAGAGACAGCTCCTTTATGCTTTATCCCATGCATATGTCCACTCAAATTATCTATGCTATGATCCTGGTTATGTTCATTTGGGGTAGTATATGATTATCAACCATGGGATGGGGAAGGCCAATCTATAACCAAGTGGGACAGGTTATTTTGAACATCAAAAGGGAAACAATAGGCTTAAAATTGTCCACAAGAGCAGCTAGCCTAGTACTTACCTATAGACCTATGAAAAGGAAGATATTTGTTGTTGGAGAAATAAATCTTTAAAATACATTGACAGTCCATGGTTTGTGAGTGAAAAGTTGTGCAACCTTTCTGGAAAAAAAAATCAATGTCCCCTGCAAGCATTGTGGTCTGACAAATTTATATTAACTAAACTGTTGGTACTGTTTGATACTCCAAATTCCCAGATATGTACTCATGTCTTAAGTCTCACTTCTCTAGAGCTTATTAGCAATAGCCAGGCAAATGAATACACAGAATTGGAAAATGAAGTTACTTCTTCATTTATACAGTTTATAAATACTGTTAATATTGTGTGCCAAAAAGAAATGATTGCTAGTTACATTAAAACAAGCAAAATTACCACAGAATATAATTGCTGGATAAAGTTTAACTGATTATTAGAGAAATATGAATCTAAAATCAATGTATACTCTTGGGCTGTTTAAAATTTTAGTAATGAATATAGTAAGAATCAATTTAGAGAATTGTGGAAATAGTTACTTTTTTGTTATCTTGTATTTGATCATGTATACATATTTTAATAAAATATTTTAATTTAAAACAACATTTTCATGTAAAAATAGTTGTAAGAAAACTTCACATAGAACAGGCGTTCAGATGTCATTCTAGTATAAACAGCATGCACTATTCAATAAACAACATTTTATATATTTATAACATCATGAAAATTAAAAAAAAATAATATTAATGTTATGCCCATCCTAAATATCAACCTTGTAAAAAGTCTTCTGTATAAAGGCTTTTAATTAACTTAAATTAAAAAGGGCATGATTGTAGCTTTGCTTGCAGTTTAAATTCCACTGTCAAGTGCAAACATAAAACAGTGCCCAGCACAATATAGCACTAATTGAGTACAATTTTGACCCATTAAAGACTTTTAACATGCAGTTATCCACACTAACAACTCTCCAAAAAGTATGTTTGACCTGTTGATTCCTGAAAGTTTGAACATGAAATACTCTCCTATGAAAATGGTTTTAAGAAAAATTCCTGAAGTACAAGGACTGAGATCATAATGAAATAATTGCTTATAGAACGTTAAATGCATAATACTATCAAATATCATGCCCAACCCAACTCTCCCTCAAGTATAACATCTTTTCCCCCATGGTAATCACCCAATGGCCTCACTTTCTAATCTACAAAAGCTGATTATTTCCACCCTACGGGGTATGAGCCAGGTATTCCTGAGCTGGGTAAGAGGTCTGTACATGGGACTATTCTTTTCTGCCCAAAAAACTTATCAGCATAGCTCTTCCCATGAGAGGGGAGAAGGAGGCAGTAGATAACAGAATAAGCTGCAGATTCTGCATTGCTTTATTTTATGTTGCATATTTGTTAACTGTATAAGCTCACTGGACACAACTGACCCTTTTCCATGGTGACCCTGTAGTACTGTCTGGTTAAGTGACTTGTTCAGAATCATATGGTATGCAAGTGAAGGTGGAAGGAATTAAACCCTGTACTCTGAATACAGGAAGGATCTCATTAAGAGATCAGAGCTTTAGTCCTCTGCACTAACTGCCGGTTTCTGTCTCATGCCAACTAACACCTTTCTGTATATGGCTTCCAGACATGTAAAGACTGCCAATTAGGGGGAGTAATGTGTGCCACTACACATACATCCCCTGATTTAGCAGCACAATGTTCATGCAATGTAGGCCTGCATGGCTTTAGCTGTGAGTAGCTATCTACCTTTGATAGGTGTCACTAATGCAGTAAGCCAAATCATGTTCCTTCCTTCCAGGAAGGGTAAGCCATTATCAACCACTCACTCTCATCCTCCCAGCCTGGCCTTTCCAGTGCCTGTACTGGTACTCAAACATGGTTCATCTAGAAATTCATTAGGACTTCATCACTTTGTGTCTTGGAATCAGACCAAGTATAACATTTTTGTGTCACTTGTGTTGAAAAAATCTCTGTCTTCCTTCAGGACAATTATAATTTTGCATATAGTTCAAATACAGTTATAAAGTGTACTATCAATGTTTACTCACTGTTACACCATTTAAACCTCATTTTGTCCCCTTCAAAACTTTTCACAAATACTCACATTTTCTAATAGCAATCTTCTTCAAAATACAAATATCTTGTTAATCCAGGGCAGATTGAGCACGTCTTACATTCAAATTATATAACATGTCGAAAAGTTATAATAAAGCTGCACAGAGAAGAGGGATTCAGTGTCCTTCCAGACAAATCACACAGTCCAAATAAGCTATTGCCTGAGCATCATTTGTCAGTTATTCATTCTTTCTTATAAGTGCCTTGTGCATCACTCTTGGATAGCTGCACTTCAAGAAGGAAAAGCATAATCAGAAAACATTTAAGTACACTCCCACTCCTAATTATTTCATTCTTGGCCAAGATTATCATGATTTCTCTAAGTTTACTGTCCACTCAAGATGATAAGTGGATATCTCCTCTATATTTCCCTGTGTACATATAACTAACACCATCATGGCTGGATTCCTTGTTCAAATAAACTACTGGCTGCAGCAAACCTTGCAACTTGTCCATTGCTGACTATGTCAAGGTGAACAATTGCATCCCTGTTGAAAAATGCAAAGAACCACTGGAAACATTCATTTGTATGTTAATTTGCACTGCTGACACTCTCTTGTAGCAGCTGAAAACTCTGCCTTTTGCCACAGTTTCTGGGTAATCATGATCCATGAATACAGGTCTTCAATTAGCCATTATCTATGATAAGAACTGCTACTATTCATACTAAGTTACTGATTGTGCCAAGACCTCTCATTGGATCATAGTCTAGTTCAGCCAGGTGACAGCAATCTATATGCCTTCTTAGTATGCAGTGACCTCTTGCAAAATCCAGCCCATTGTGTTGCAATGACTTTCACAAACTCCAGGCAGTTAAATCTTTCTTCACTCTTAAGATCCCCTGTAAGTTCCTATTTCTATTCATTGCTTTATTTTCCAATGTAACCAACTTCTGTTTTATGTAAACTACTTGACTGCTTACATCCATGGACTTATTTTGCACATCTATCACTCTTTTCCAGAATTGCATCTTGACATCATATAACTCTCGAAAATCTCACTAGAATCAACCACTCAAGCACAACCTGAGCTATTTTAGCATAGCAGTTGAAAAGTGCAACTTTACTATTTACTAATTACTTTCTTTATTGGATGAGGTTCAGTACTGACAAGGTACTCCTCCTGCTCCATCTGCTACTCAAAATGTCTTCAGTTTTTTTCAAGTATGAACCCATCATTCCAAAGACGAAAAGGTACTGTGGTACTACTGCCAGAATCACTGAAAAACATGTTCAACACTAAAGATACACTTTATCTTTTCTACCTAAATCACGCTCTCATGAAACTTCATAAAAGTTTCCCTCAAGTATTACATTTCTTGTTTGTACACATATAATTAGACTCATTTATTTGACTTTATGTCACCTTAACATCTTATTTCTTGAAATGAGTATCTAGACCAGTTAGATGATGTAACTCTTTTGGCATGGCGTTACCTCTCCTTCATAACTGTATGTGACAGGGATTTCTCCCATTCTAGGTCATACCATGCAGAATTCAGTACAATGCACTATTTCTTGACTTCTACTTCAGCTCTCCTTTGAAAGAAAATGTAGACAATGACAATAACAAAGTGAATGCAAATGTAGTGGATTTGTAATATATCAACTTTATTAACCACTACTATCAGTATCTTTTGTTTTACATCGTATGATATTTACTTGATTGCATTTCATACAGCTGTATTTTGTTTCAGTAATATTATCTGATGTGTATTTAATATAATATTATCAATTTGTTATAATCATGTATTTATTTTGTATACATTTGATTACTATGGATTTTTTTTTGCATTTTTTTTTATTTTACTAACACTTATGTACCTCTCTTTAAATTAAATTTTATTAAAGTTATGACTATAAAAGGTCCTGGTGGGTTAGTTACCCGACCCAAAAAAAATAAATAAATGCATACATACATGCATGCATATATAAATAGGGAATCTCATTCACAGGACTTGTTCATTTATCATCAGCCAATGCAACTACAAAAACGAACAGATAAAAAACAGATACCATGACTTGATGGCTGCATGCAGTAATAAACAGGTTGGGTTCCTGTGGGATTGCCATTATAAACCAAGGCATGCACATTTCTTAAGTAATGTAAATAACTATGATCTATACTGTATGGACATATTCAGAAAACACGAAGGCCTTATGCACACACACATATATGTGTATGTATATATACATATATATGCGTAATACTGGCAGGGAGATTGGAGGTAAATTTCAAGTTCAAGACAAGCTAAAGGCTTACACTTTGGAACGGGTATCTTGTTAACAGTGAGGCAGCACTCGATATATTCATAAACTACTATATCATTAGTTCCATGATGTCGCTAAGTATTTTCCTACTTAATGTTCAACACACATGATGCACGATGCAGTGGTGCAGTGGTAGCATTGTCACTTCCCAGCAAGAGATTCTCTGGTTTAGCTCTTGGTTGCAGTGCCTTCTGTGTGCAGTCTGCATGTCCTCCCTGCGTTCGTGTGGGTTTTCTCTGGGTACTCTGGTTTCCTCCCACGTTACAAAGACATATGTCTGGAGTGTTTCTTCCCAGGTATCGGCTGAAAATTGGCTTTGTTCCAAATTGGACTTTCACAGTAAACAAGTGTTAAACAAACACTTGCTATTCACATACAACAGGTATAGAGCTCATACCTTTCCCCTTCTCATCACATGTCCTTCCCATTCTCATTGTATTCTGTTAGTACCCATCTCCATCTAGTTATTCTTCATCAGTACTACTTATGTTACTAAGCATGCCTCTTAAACAGCATGTATTCTAAGTATTTTTGGAGCAATAGCATTTTGTTTTAGCTAATTCACTAAATTGCCTTAAAGTTTAACTGAGCAATGATCCATGATGTGCATGGGTACATCAAGATTAACCCATGGTTGGTGTGGTTTGATCATGAGGGTGAAGCCTGAATAATTAAACAAAACCAGCCATGAGTAAATCAGTATATACCCACAAACAGGAGTGAATAATTGCTTTTATACAAAACGTTATTTAAGAAAATAATCTTGTCTTTTCTAAATAATGTCATTGTATTAAAAGTTTTTAGTGCTCTTCCAATGGCTTCTGGTAGTCTTGGGCACTTAGTTGATGTGCTCCACATACTTTGTATGTAGCAGCTCCACAAAAAGTTGTTGTTTCTGCCCCCCCAATTGTACAGTTCCCAGCATGGACAACTGATTTAAATATGTACACTTTCGTTATCTGCTCTGTAGAGCAGGCAATTCGCTTAAGATTTTTTTAAAAAGCAGTTTGGATTCTGCACTTAGCACTTAGTGGCATGGAGAAAGTAAGCTAAACTATTTTAAAAAAATCTTAAGCTATTCATGTACTCCATGTAGCAGGTTACAAGGATGGCATTACAGTGCATATGCCAATAGAAAGACCGTCTGCACTGCAGTTTTTGTTTCTATTGGTATATACTCAATTTACAATAGGCACGCTGGTTGGGGTGTCCAATCAGCATGCTCGTTTTTGAATAAGAGTGAGCTGCATAATAATGCATATCTGTGTTAAAAGAGAAAAGGTAACTATCACTACATTTATATGTGATTAATATATGCTACACTATGTTACTAGTTACAGATACATATTTCCTCATTTAATGATTAGTTTATGTACTGCATCTTTAAAGGCAGACCTTAAATGCATACTGTTGGAAAAAAGACATTTGTTGAAGGGATTTAACAGCATAAAATATGATATTTGTAGATATACTTTTGATCATCATCTACATCTAATAGTACAGGTCTGTGTATGAGCATTGTAACTCATTACTTACAATTTATCACAAATATGATAAAAGCCATTAGTTTGTCAAATATCTTTTTTTTTGCTTAGAGTGTTGTTTGCTTATATCATGGAAGGCTTCAACAAAATAAAACTTCAGCACCAGACAACTGTCAACTGGATATATGACAACAGCCCCTGAACATGCATGGTGCAATCAAACTTCCTTCATATGTAAAATATCTCTGGTGACTGCAAATCTCATTAAAACAATACTGTTTTCAAAATATCTTTGTTTTTTTCTTTAGGTTGCTCTTGGTGGTTAAGTAGCAGCACTTTATTTGCAGGAGGAAAAAAAAGAATGTTACTGCTTTTTAAAAAAAACTTACTTCCTGCATGAGTAAATAACTCAAACTTGTTTTGTAATGAAACCCACATGTCATTTGCAAAGCACTTTTGAGACATCTATGTTAAGAAACAATATTTTTCTGCTGAGATGAATTAATAGAAACAGTTAGTAATCATTTACTAAGCAGTCATTCAAAGTGACAGGCAGCAATTTGCCCAAAGCAGGAAACAGTTGCTAATGCATTTATTTACAAAAAAAATATCTGTTGGAGACAAAGACACAGGAGTTTTCCTGACAGAATGTGTAAACAGGGCCAAAAGGTAAATCATAATAATGGTTCTGTTGTCATCAAGCTGAGCAGCTTTTACAAAACACTTTAAATGTAAAATAGTAATAAAAATACAATGTCTATCAAGACTGCTTCAGAGCTGCTTCAGATGCTTCCAAGTGAAGAGGAACACCTAGAAAATGCTGTTACTTTTGAATGCTGTCTTATTTAGGCACTTGTGGCTTAAGTATGTAACATGGATGGATGTTTTACAATGAGGCTGGTGTGTCCTTATCAAGACAAGAAGGGAACCTCTAGCTCATTTTCTCTCAAAGATGGGGAAGGATTCATTAGGCAGCTTGGTAATAGTGTACTCTGGTAACTATAATATGGAGCGGAAACTTACCAAAGATAGAGCTGCCTCTTGAAAAATACTGTGGTTGATATAGTTTAGCATGAAAGTCAGTAATACAGAACATTTAACAGTGAAGAGGAGCATTATTTTCTTAATTGTGGTAGGCTTGACTAAAAAACACAACTCCAAATTGACATGTTCTATAGCATAACTGTGGAAGACCCAAGTGTAAATGCTATTTTTGCAAAGCAAGTAGTTTGAAACATCATTCACACAAACGTCATACATTTATTTTCTGGGAAGATGAAGGTCCTACCACATCTCTGCATTTACAGTGCTTTACCTGTCTAACCTTTTACCTTCTCCCATGCATCACAGCCTCTGTTCTCATTTTACTGTCTTGTTTTTCTACAGTGGTCAGTCATGCAGCTATCTCTGCACAAATGTCCATCAGATAAGCATCCTACTTCGAAGCTGATGCCAATATATGATTTCTGAATTAAATAGACAGAAGGCCAGCTTCTGTTCTAGTAACTGGGAAAACTACTCATGTACCAATACACTTGCCCAACATTTCCTGAAATTCATTAATTCCAATGCCCTGGACCAGCTTGTTCTTATCCCCACTAGAGGTAACAACATCCCTGACTTGGTCATTACTAACATGGGCGACCATTGCTCTACACCAGTACTCAACTCTTCCCTGGTTAGATCTGATCACAAACTAATCACCTTGGAAATCGACATCCCACCCACATCCCCTTCCCCTGCAAAGGAAACCACCATGAAAAACTTCTCCAAGGCTAACTTTAGGCTCCTAGAGATGCCTAACTTCATGGCACCCATGCAAATGGAGAATAGTTGCATGACCATGGAATCATACACCAATGCATTGTACGAACACATACACACATGCATGAATCTTGCCATATCCAATTGAACCAAGATGCTCTCCTCCAAAAAAAGGAAACCAACTTGGTGGTCCCCTGCCATAAACAAACTCTACAACAGAAGGAGGAAACTGATGCGGAATAAGGTGAAGTCCCAAGACTGGAAAAACTCCCTTATCAGCCTCAACAAAAAGTTGAGATCCCTCAACAAATCCTCTAAAGCTAGCTATGAAACAGAATTGCAGCAGATAGTAAAGACAACCACAAGGCCTTCTATAGTTATGTATAGAATCTCCTTGGCTGGCAATACCCAGATTTGCTCTGAGCTTATGCAAAATGGTACCTCCTATACCGAGCCAACAGATATTGCCAATATACTAGCTGACAGATTCAGTGCCAACTTTATCCCCACCCCAAAGGACCAATCGCAATACCAGTAGATTGCCAGGCACCCAGTATTATTGCTGCACAGGTTAAAACAGCACTGCCAAGGCCAAGAATACAGCTTCTATGGGACCTGACAATATCCCTGGCTATGTTCTACATGAACTACAGAATGATCTGGCACCTCACCTGTGTGCCTTGTTCAATCACAGCCTCACCTCAGGCTTTGTCCCTACAGAATGGCGCACTACTACAGTCATCCCTTTCCACAAAGGAGGAGCGACTACAGACCCTGGGAACTATCGCCCCATTAGCCTGATGAGTATGATATGCAAAGTTATGGAACGCATCATCATGGACCTAATAAACAAGGACATAGGGACTTTCCAAACTCTGGATCCCACACAGTTTGGTTTTGTGAAGGGTAGATCATGCCTGCTCAACTTGGTCGACTTCTCTGAGACATTCAACAGAGCTGTGGATAAAGGCAAGGTGGTTCATACAGCCTATCTTGATCTGGCCAAGGCCTTTGATACCATTCCCCACTCAGGAATCACAGAAAAACTCACTAAGCTAGGCATCAACCCCTATATCACTAGGTGGGTTGCAAACTGGCTCACTGATAGTACCCACAGTGTGAAAGTAGCTGACTCCAAGTCAGGCTGCCGATCAGTCACAAGTGGAGTCCCACAGGGTTCAGTCCTGCATCCTCTCCTGTTTGGTACCTACTTCTCTGAAGTCCATGCCAACATGAAGGAACTCTGGTTGATAAAGTTCACAGATGATTGCAAGTTGGGAGCTATTACTAACTCCCCAAGTGATGTTGACATCCTACAGAAAGGCCTCACTGAGACCAACAACTGGTGTCAGAACCATGGCCTTAAGCTCAATGCCAAAAAATGTGTTGTCATCCCCTTTGGGAAAAACCCGGTTCCCATGAATTACCACATTGATGGTAGTCCACTGAACACAGAAGGCGTTATAAGAGATCTGGGAATACAGGTTGACAGCAACCTCTCTTTTGACCACCACATTGCCACTGTGGTTAGAAAGTCCTTCTGTGTGTCATATCTCATTACTAAGGGTTTTGCATCCAGGAAGAAAGAGGTCATTGTCTCCCTCTACTCTTCCCTCATTAGGCCAATCATCGAGTACAATTCCTCATTTGGCATGTACCTCACTGGACACCTGCAACAACTGGAGAGGCCACAAAAGTACCTCACAAAGAGGATCCTAGGCCTTAAACACTTGTCCTTTATGGACAGACTCAAAAAACTCCAACTATTCTCTGTCTCATATCACCTACTTAGAGGTGATCTCTGCTTGACTTACAAAGTCATGTCTGACCCAGCTCTGTTAGAAAGGCTACATCTAAAGAAATCCCAATCCCTCTGCACCACACACTCCAGAGACCTCAACCTCATTACCACAATCAACAGAACGTGCAGGCGGGACAGGTTCATAACCCAGAGACTGCCCATGCTATGGAATAGACTTCCCATACATGTCAAACAGAGTACCTCACTGGCCCTCTTTAAGAGAAATCTTGATGAGTGGATGAGAAATAGAAAATTCACCCGGGGATCACTCCAGTGGCTATACTTGACAGAAGCACTGGGAACTAAGGATGGGTGGCACAATGCGAGGGTAATCCTATGGGCTAGGCTTGTAAAGGCTCCAAGGCCATTAGCCTAGTACACACCTATGAACCTATGTTGAAGCTAATGACGGTAGAGTTTGCTAACCATTATTTATCATATAAAAGTCTACACCAGACCAGGTTGCAAACATTCAGTATTTGAATGTAAGACTTATTCCATCCATGTCATAATCCATTTAACTAGCATCCATACTGTAGTTTAATTATGGTGCATCTCTGCCGACCCTTTTGGTTTGTAATTCATGCACTATTTTGATGGTATTAAAATAAAAGCTGAGCAATACAAAAGTATGCAACAAAGGTGAAGGTTTAACTATTAAAGCAATTTTGTAAACAGGCTGTCATCTTATAATAGTATATTCAAGGCATCTGCCATTCACAAAGGAAACTTATACCCTTCATCCCTGCTAATGAAGCATCAATTTTGGTGCTCTGCATGGGGCCATTATATAGAGCGTGGAGTCTGAATGTCCTCCCCGCGGTCGAGTGACGTTTAAGGACATGCAGGTAGGTGCGTGCATGAATGGGTGTTCCTTCTTTGAAGGCTGGGCATTGGGCTGGCACCTCGGCACCGTAAAAATCCACTGTCAATCATTAGCAGACCAGAGTTCTGCTGTGGCAACCCCTAACCGGGAAAAGCCGAAAGACATTAGTATTACAAGTGTTCTGATGAATTGTCCACTTCTGAAAATGGGAAGCTTGATAAGATAAAGCATGCACTGGTTACATCAACTAATGAATAAATAACATTTACACTTGTGTCTTTCATAGTTATGCCACAAAACTTGAAAAACACCCTCAGAGTCCCAGGGCAGTACTTCTGATGCACAGACACTGGCACTGACACTAAATTATATAATCTTTCAAAAACACTGATCAGAATTTTTACTTGTAGTATAAATGTAGTTTGCTTTATTGCCTTAATTATTAAATGCAGATTAACACAAATAGATGATTACTACTTGTGGCAGCATTCTAAACATAAAATTAGGTACTCATAAATATTTTCTTGTTACTCTAGTTATTTAAACCTTGGAAGGCTGTCGGGTAGTAGTTTTAAATTATTTGCTGTTGAAGGGCTGCTTCCTGTAGTCTAGAGTTTCATTTGTTCATCTTCCAACTGCCTGCTGTGTGACACTGAGCAAGTCATTTAACTAGGCAGTGGCCTGGGGCAATTGGGCAGTTAGACTAGGTTTCTAATGGTTTCCTGGATTGCATGCCTAGTAACTACCTATGAAAATCATCTCAGGCATCCTCACTAGAAAAGATAAACAGAGATGAACGATATTACTGCATAAAATATTCATTCTTGTGACAAAGATAATTAAGTCATGCAGTACTCAGCATTTTATAACCATAGATTGGTGATGCCAGTTCTATTTCTTTATCTTTGGCTCACACTTTTAACTAAAGTGTTTCCTGCTGGGTACATCATTTAATCTTGGAAAATTACAATTTCTATTTCTAAAGAAGTATTTGAAAGAATATTGCTCTGTATTTAACGTACACAAGTTGAGAGCTTTGCAAAACAAGTTCTGTCATCTCATGAAACAAATGCCACACTGTTGTCTTTAGATTATTTGAAGAAGGAACTAAAGGAATAAAATCTTTCTTTAATTCTTTTCTTTTTTTATGCTGTCATAATAAAGCATACAAAGGGGTTTGTTGCAAATAAAAACGAGGACACAATCTATGCTCATATTGGCTGCATACTTCAATGGCATTTCATAATAGCATCAAGTCAACACTGCCTGTGTTAGTGCTTCAGGATCATCTTCATGCATTTCTGTACATATTGTGATTTGCTTAACTGCTTTATGTTTAAGTGACTGACTAGGTCTAAAAAGTGAAACTACTAGCTTATGTTCCCTTGGCTATCAATTAATTATGATCATAAATATGTGTTTTCACCCTTGCAATTGGAATATGCCATGCAAATACATTTCTGCCTTACTTTTAATTAATCTGCATTTTGCTGTGTTCTGTTATACCAGCAAATGTATAATACTACTGCATCATTGCCATGAACACAAGCTGTAGGCTCAGTGTATATCTATATCCATATTTATTTAGCTATCTGTGTGTGTGTGTGTGTGTGTGTGTGTGTGTGTGTGTGTGTGTGTGTGTGTGTGTGTGTGTGTGTGCGCGCATGCGTATCATCATCATTCCCCTTTTTCCCCATTTTCCCATTTTTTTTGCTACATGGGTTGGGGAATCGTGTTAACAGTTGCCATCTCTCTTGATTCAGTGCCACACTTCTGCCCTCTTCAACATTCATGCCTGACTGTCGCAAATCTTCTTTTACACAATCCATCCACCTCTTTGCTGGATGTCCTTGTTTCCTCTTACCTTCTTCCTGCCTGTCCCAAATCTTCACCAAATTGTGTTCTGCTTTTCTGCACATGTGTCCAAACCACCGTAATCTGTTCTCTTTGATCTTTTCTGCAATTTGAGCTACTTTGGCTTCTGCTTTTATGTCCTCTTTTCTTTGTCTGTCCCACAGAGTGCATCCTACCACCCTTCTCAGGCACTTCACCTCCATCACCTCTAGCTTATTCATCTGCTCTGCCTTTACTGCCCAGGTTTCTGTACCATACAGTAGTACTGGTCATACCACTGTCTTGTGCACCTTACTTTTCAGCTTCTTTGAAAATTCAAAGCTTTTGAATGGAGATTTCGATACAGTGAGGATAGTGAAATGTATCCTTTTCCTCACTGTAGTGCGATTTTGGAGTTGGTATATATAATTTGCAGGGGATGTGAGGGATGCATGGGGGGTTGTCCCTACTGCAAAAATGTAAAAAAGGTAGATTTTTGTGTTTTTTTTTTTTTGATGTTCAAGTTTTCAGAAACTCGATCATATGATCTATATATATATATATATATATATATATATATATATATATATATATATATATATATATGGGTCTACTTCACTTCACCAAAATCCCATTTCACTAACATTTATTCCCAGAGAGACCAAATCATTAAAGTTGAAATTACTGAAAATTAATTTCACTGAATCTCATTTCACTGAATTGTAAGCTATAGACTTTATGTGGCAGTGTGTAGAGTACTGTGAGGCAAGTAAAGGGTATATATGCCTTTATCCCCACTGTAGTGTGACTTGGAGTTAGTATATGTAGTTAGGGGGGTGTGGGGAGCACTGTCCCCCATGTTGGGTGTGTGGGGGGCATAGCTCTCCACTTAGTTTGGTTTTATATTGTCTAGCTTCTGTTAAGAGGATAAATAAGTAGTTTTTAAGTTGTGGAAAGAGGTAGGATTTAGTTTTGTGAGTTTGTCTATGGTTTCCCATTTATTCTTGTGAAATGTAACATTGTAAGCTGTCAGTGAATGAGATTTACTGAAATGAAGTTTTCAGTGTGGTGAACTTTAGGTGATCCAGAATATATACTAAAAGTGAACAAGCCATATTAATGTCTAAGTCCTTAATGTCAAAAAAAAAAGCAATTTGATACGTAAATACACATGGACTGAGAAGCAACCTCAAAGCATGCAGTTGAAAAATAGTGTTTTTGCATCCGGGGGCATGACTTATTCCCCAGTCCTAGGAATGTAGTGATCATGCACACTTGTTGAACATCAGTTTAGTCAACCAAATTGACCAAACTATGTCGACTAAACCGATGTTGAACTATACTTATATTCAACTGTAATACTAGATCCTAATATATATCTCTATCTGTGTGTGTGTGTGTGTGTGTGTGTGTGTGTGTGTGTGTGTGTGTGTGTGTGTGTGTGTGTGTGTGTGTGTGTGTCTGTGTGCATGTGCATGTGTGTGTATGTAACTTTTGTGGAATATAATGATTTCCTTTTCTTCTTTCTTGTATACTAATTTTTGTATCTAACATGACAGTTAAAATTTGTTTTGCTTTTATTATATTGTATTGCACTGTATGACATCTTATAAGATTTGTTAAACATTGATCTCTTCTGCCCAGGCCTCCACTGAAAAAGGTCCTGTCATGGCCCAGTCGGAATTCTCGGTAAACAAATGCTAATAAATAAATAAATGTATCAGCGCACAGCATGAGAACTGGAATTCATATGCAGAGTTGCCCAAATTAGCAGACAAAAACATAATGCAAACCTTATTAAATAAAGAACTGCTAAGGCCTGCAACAAGTTAGTGTCAGCTGAAAGGAACTAAGCAACAGTATACTAAGTCAGACATAGCTCTGTCAGAAAAACAATAAGTTAACAGTAAATAAAATCAGACTAAAACAAACACGTAAGGTGAGTGGGCGACAGGAGACGATTCTCATTTTGTTTTTAATTTTTTACTGCTTCTAATAATAAATATTATTTTAAGTATATATATTTATATATTTTGTACTTTTTTGTTTCTTTTCACAATTCAGAACAATTAAATGGGAACAAAGAAGATAACCGAAATGTTCGAAAAACAAATATTGCCACTGCTTGACGCTAAGTGTATACTTTACGCCGTTCTCAAATCCCAGTGAGTGAATGTTTCTGAGCTACACTTGGCACATATGAAAGTATGAATAAAAAGAGAAGCTGTGATGTGCTCACTGTGTAGCATGAACAGAGTGATTAAAATCTTCAGGAAACCAGGATTTATAATCATGGTCCCCAGGCACTGAAAGCAGCAAAGGTTTTGGAAAGCTAATGAATAAATGATTTCCTTTGCCTGGAATGGCAGTCTAATCAAGAACAAAAACATATATGTGTTTAGTATGTGAAGCAGGGCAGGGCTTACGCACACTACCCTTCAGGAAATGATTACTTATATCTTTTAATTATGTACACTTAAGGAATGCAGTTTTATTTCCCAGGGGGCCCATTAGCTAGTTATTTCTTGCAAGTGGTCAATAGCTTTTGTCCTTGAAAGGATACTACTTGAAAGATGTCACCATTTAGGAATTCTCATTAAGAGCCATCAAGATTGTGATCAGAATAAAGTAGTTTTTTTAAACACTTTTGGCTACATGAAAATAATAATACACAGTTATCATCTGAATCTTTTGTCTAGGGTGCAGGTATGCAACTTTGTACACCTAATTATACAAATACAAGGGTGCCTGTTGTCAGGGGGAGGACAATTGTTGCATTCCTTAGAATGCTGGAATTGTGAATATGATCGAATATATACTAAGTCTGAGTCTTTGGCATCTCTTAGTATTCCCCATGCAATAACTTAAAAGAGAGACAGTGTATACACTTGGCAGCGGTGGGCGTGCAGCACCTCAAAGGTGGTTATAGGACAGCTTCACCTCCTACAAAAGATTTTATCTAATTACAGTGAATTTCAGAATTTGCTATTTTGGGGGTGTTATACTTTATTTTTTGTTGTATTCAGGATTGCATTTATGCTTTATAAAAATGAGATAAAGAGTCAGTTAGTAGGTGAGGAAAACTTTTTCTTCCCAAAATAAGAACAGATAGCAGCATGTGGGCCCTATACAGGTTCATAGGTTCATAGGTAGGTACTAGGCTATCGGCCCTGGGGCCTATACAAGCCCAGCCAAAAAGTACCCTGGCTTTTGCCACCGAAGAAAATTATTTTCCTGTGCCACTGTTGAGCAGAGCCACAGACGTGATCCCCGGGGTGAATTTCCTATTTCCCATCCAATCATCAAGATTTTTCTTGAAGAGTGCCAATGAGGAGATTTGTTTGATATAGATAGGTAGTTTATTCTAGAGTATGGGAAGTCTCTAGGACAGGAATCTATCCCTCCAGCATGTTCTGTTTATTGTGGTGGCAAGGTTTAGGTCCCTAAAGCATGTAGCTCGAAGGGATTGGGATTTCTTTAAGTGGAGCATGTCCAACAGCTCTGGGTTTAACATAGCTTTGTACATTAGGCAGAGATCACCTCTGAGTAGGCGATATGCAACGGAGTAAAGCTGGAGTTTTTTGAGACGGTCTGCGTAGGGCATCTGTTTAGGCTGGTAATCCTCTTTGTGAGGTATTTCTGTGGCCTTTCCAGTTGTTGTAGATGTCTTTTGAGGTACATACCAAAAGGGGCATTGTACTCTATAAAGGGTCTAATGAGTGATGAGTAGAGGGGAACAATGACATCTTTTTTTCTGGATGAGAAACCTTTTGTGATGAGGTGTGCCACGCAGAAGGATTTCCTGACTACTGTGGCAATGTGCTTATCAAAGGAGAGACTACTGTCCACTTGTGTCCCAATGTCTCTTATCACGCTTTCGGTGTTAAGTATACTACCGCCTATGTTGTAGTTCATGGGTACAGAGTTTTTACCAAAGGAGATGACAATGCTCTGTTTTGGCATTGAGCTTGAGGCCATGGCTTTGACACCAGGCATCTGTCTCAGTGAGACCCTTTTGTAGGATGTCCACATCGTTAGGCATTTCGATTATGGCTCCTAGTTTGCAGTCATCTGCAAACTTCATTAGCCAAAAACCTTCTGTGTTAGCCTGTACTTCAGAGAAGTAGATACCAAACAGGAGAGGACCCAGGACTGAACCCTGTGGTACTCCACTTGTCACTGGTCTGAAGTCGTATTTGGAGTCTGCTACTTTCACAGTGTGGGTTCTCTCAGTGAGCCAGTTGGCAACCCATCTTGTGACATAGGGATTTATACTTAGTTTAGTGAGTTTATCTATAATTCCAGAGTGGGGGATGGTGTTGAAGCCTTGGCAAGATCTAGATAGGCTGTGTGAACCACCTTACCCTTGTCTACGGCTTTGGTGACTGCTTCAAAGAAGTCTATCAGGTTTAGGAGACATGATCTGCCTTTTACAAACCCGAACTAGGTGGGGTCCAGAGTTTGGAGATTACCAGTGTCTTTGTTTATAAGTTCCATGATGATACGTTCCATGGCCTTGCAGACCAGGCTCGTCAAGCTAATGGGGTGGTAGTTCCCGGGGTCCGTGGTGGCTCCCCCCTTGTGGAGTGGGATAACTATCGCTGTGCACCATTCAGCAGGCACAAAGCCTGAGGTGAGGCTATGATTGAACATGGTACTTAGGTGGGGTGCCAGTTTATTCTGCAGTTCGTGTAGAACGCAGCCTGGGATGTTGTCTGGTCCGATGGATGCTGTGTTCTTGGTTTTGGAGAGTGTGGTTTTTACCTGTGCAGCCGTGATTACAGGAACTTTGCATTCTTCCGGTATAGAGATGGGCTCTTTAGGGGGTGAGAGGGGGGTAAAGTTAGCACTGAACCTATCTGCCAGGATGTTGGCAATATCTGCTGGGTCTGTATATTTAGTGCCATTGTTCTGTAACTCAGAACAGATCTGAGTGTTACCATTGAGATTCTTGATATAGATATATAATGCTTTGTTGCTGTCTTCAGAATCAATGGCAATTTTGTTTTCGTAACTAGCTTTGGAGGATTTTATCAGGGATCACAACTTCTTACTGAGGCTGACCAGGGAGCTCCTCCACTCATGGGATTTTACTCTCTTTTTCAACAGTTTCTTCATTCTGTTGCACAGCTGGTTTATGGCAGGGGACCACCAGATTGGCTTCCTTTTTTTGGAGGATAGCATCTTGGTTCTGTTTGGGATAGCACGATCCATGCACTCATGTAAGTGCTTATAAAGTGCAATTGTGTAGGATTCAGTAGTCGTAACTCTATTGTCCATCTGCATGGGTGTCATGAAGTTCACCACTTCTGTCTTAAGAAGCATGAAGTTGGCTTTGGAGAAAAATATTTTTACCATGGTTTCCTTAATGGGGGGTGGGGGCAGGATGTGGATATCTAGGGTAATTAGCTTATGGTTGGATCGGACCAATGAGGCGTTGACTTCAGGTGTGGAACACCGGTCACTCATGTTGGTAATGACTAGATCAAGGATATTGTTGCCCCTGGTGGGGCTGTGGATAAGTTGATCCAGGGCATTGGAGTTTATGAATTCCAGAAAACGTTGAGCGAAGGAGTTGGTACATGAGTAGTTTTCCCAGTTAATGGTGGGGTAGTTGAAATCACCCATTATTAGGGTGTTAGGGTGTTTGCTTGAACCCTAATATTTTCTAGTACATCAAGAAAAGAGGAGTGGGAATCCTGGGGCATGGTTGGTGATCTGTATCAAGCTACAATTTGGATTGCAGTTTTGCCCAGAGTTAGTTGCACTTGGATAACCTGGGCTACATTATGCTGAGCAACTAGCCTGGAGGTGTGGATATCCTTAATGAATATGGACACACCTCTGCCTTTGGTGTTCCAGTCCAAGTTACATGGCCAAAAAGTGTGGTATGAGTTATAGCCTGGTAGTGCAGGGGTGTATTCTGGAGACTTGAACCAGGTCTCAGTCACTGCACAGATATCAATGTTCTCCATTTTAAGGAGTGCCTCGAGTGAGTGCATTTTGAGATATAGACTTCTAGCATTGAGTAGCATCACCCTCAGTTTTTGCTTGCCTGTTCCTGTTATGGTGGTGAATTTGTCATTTGAACCTTGCCTAAAAAAGGCACTATAGGGGCGGCAAGAACCTTAGCCAGTATCCGGAATCCCAGGGGTGACAGGTGCAGGCCATCTCTGGCAAAGGATCGTGGTCTGTCGACCATGTCATCCCAGGCAGGCAAATACTGAATCCCTTTTGAATGGCACCAGAAGCTTAGCCAATTGTTGAAGTCAATCATTTTGTCCTTGTACTATGTCATCATTCTGGGTGATGGCAGAATGCTACTCAGGGCTAGGGTCATACCTGCCTGGGCTACAAGATCAGAGAGCTCTTCCATGTCTCTTTTCATGTAGTCCAGGGAGGAATGTCTCAGGTCATTCACACCAACATGGACAATGACAAAGTCATATTTGTACTTGTTGTGGAGTGACCTTAGTGCGTGGGTTATGTGGTGGATCCTGGCACTCAACAGGCAGCTGACAGTAACCTTCTCCTTGTTTAGCCTGGTGAGTGGGACATCAGTGTGCCTGACTATAGAGTCACCTATGACTAGTGTGTTGGATACGTTGTTTTGCCTTATTGGCTGTGGTTGAGTGGCACACTGAGTCTGCAGGCTATGTGTCATTTGGGTTGTGTTGGGGTGGGTGGAGGTTGTTTGCATTTCTGCTTTGGAGGTCTCTGTTGCTTGAGCAGATTATTATTGAGAGCCTCCGTGAATGTGTTTGTGTTTCTATGTGTGGATTTTGGTGGTATAGATTTAGTGACACTATGTGATGAGTGTGGTGTGGTGCAAGTGTTTACCTTCTCCTCTTGACTGTCAAGTTCAGTCTTCATTGTAGAGAGCTTTACCTCCAATTATGGCTAGATTAGTGCATCTCTCACAGGTTGTAGTGTTGGGTGGTAGGAGGAGATGGTTTCTGTGTACATGAGGCAATTTCTACATTGCCCCAAGATGCCCAGATTCATCAGATAGACAGGAGAGAACACTGGGAGCTGACCCTTGGACATGCCCGAATAAAAAACTATTTTCCTCTAGATAAGTGAGGAAAGTGAGTACAAGAGCTGTTTTTCTCTAAGCAAGTGAGGAAAGTAAGTACCAAAACTGTTTTCCTCTAGGTAATGAGGAGGGCTGAGTGCTGTAGTAATTAGTAGGTTATTTAGTGCTTACAAGTTCTGAACAAGTGCTGATCATGAATAAGCAAATTCAAGTGCTAAATCTGAGAATCTTTATCTGGACTAAACTAGTTACAGGAAAGGGAGGAAACAAGTGCAAATGCGGGCTTTTTAATCAGAAAGTTGAGAGAGATGGAAAAACTGCCCAAACGGCCAATAACTACAATTTCTGGGTCAGAGCCACTCCTTATGTGGTAGATAGGTTACCTAGTGCTTACCACTCCCGATAAGCTAGATGGCTTCCCTCCAATGCAGAAAGCTTGGGTGGGGGGCTCAGAAGCTTACATACAGTCCTGTATATAGCAAATCTGAATCTGGACTACACTAGTTACAGAAAAGGTATTATATATATATATATATATATAGATATATATATATATATATATATAGATATATATATATATATACAGAAAAGTAGCTAAAACAGCAGTCAAAACAATTCAAATGCAGTGTAAGCTAGCACACTTGAGTATGTAGCAATGTTAGACCAAACAGTTTAAAAAATGCAATTAAATTAAAAATGACTAAAAACAAGTGCAGAAGGAGTCTATTAGGTAGAATGAGGTAAAGAGATGGGACTGGGGGGAGTGTCCAAGGAATATGAACATTCCTTTAGAGAACTGCACTGTGACAAATTATCAGACAGTACAAGAAATGTGACATGCTCAGTGAGAAATGTCTTCTTTTCTAAACATATTTGATATATATAAATTTACACTAAAATGCCTCCCTGCAAACAGAATTCCAGATAAGCGTATAAGCAGCCTATCAAAGATATATACTAAGGTTCTCAAGCTCTCATCAACCAAAACCTCAGTAAATACAATCCCATCTCTGGAACCAGGCCTCCATAACCAGATGCAGAAATGTAGTCCAAAGCCTATACACAAAGCTTCTTTTATACAAATAAAGGTAAAAATCTGAATGATTCTGTTAAATAAAATTAAGAAATCAATACACAGGAGGTTCAGGTTCAAAAGTTTACTAGTGTACACCAGGAGGCAAAAAACGTAGAAGTACAGAATTTTGTCTAACATGAAAAAGGAAGTATACAAGTTTTATAGTCTTTGCATTCAAGTTGTGCCCACCTTACTGAAGTGGTATGTCACAGGGCATCTACATCACTTTAGCTTACAGTCCTCTATTCATTAAATATTGTTGATGCTGTATATTTTAAAAAAAGTTTTCCTCTGGTAACAATACGGCCTTGCTATCCACCTGGTCAGACATAATGTCTTTCTGTAAAGTTACTTCTTCAAGGTTTCACATCAGTTCGAATACAATAGCAGATTCAGTCTTTTAATACACTTCTTTGTTCTCAGTAACACTTTCCCAACAGCTGCATGTTATCTTAGTAACACATACACAAGGCCAAATCATCCCAGCAGGAAAGAGCAGAAGATTTCATGATTTCACATATTTAATTTCCTGACCCAGCAGATAATCACTTGTGAGAAGCATAAACATTAAGACTTGCTAAGCTAGCAACTGCCAGGGTCAGAGGTCAACTTGCTACAAGCCACACTGCAGTTTCGGAACTATTTTGCAATTTCACATGAATTCATCCTTTTTGTTATATCATTAATAGAATAAAATGCATTACATGCTACTTTGCTTTTAAACTAGTATTTCACATATATTCAAATGCATATTTTTCTAACATTTTCCCCCCTATTAATTCTTTTTATTCTATTTTGAAGTATGCATAATGTTATTTCGTCTCCTAACCTCTTCCATTAAGGATTTTCAGCTAGGTGAGTCATTTTGATCTATACTTCAGAAAAAGTTTTCATCTGAGATTAATTTTTCAATCTCAATATCTTGGTACAAAGTTTCTGTAACAGATACATCAATAAAATCTTTGATTAACCATTTCATGCAGGGAATTCCACAACAAACACATGCTCCTATTAGGAGTATACCCACACAAATAGCAATCAGAATATTCATTAGGATGGAACCCCACCCCCCCAAATAGATTCTGGAAAAAGTCCGTCAGTGGGTTTGGGCCTGGTTCAGTCATGGCTGATACTTGCTGAATTACCTCTAGGTGATTGTTAATTTCATGCCTATTGTCCGGTATGTATGCACAGCATTCTTCTTTGATAAGCGTGCATGTACCACCTCTCGCCACTAGGGTGAAGTCAAGAGCCATTTGATTTTGTAGCACAACAGTTCTCATTGCATTCAGTTCATCAGTCACCAGTTCTAGGGCAGAGAAAGTCGCATTACTCATTACTTCGAGAAGTTTCGACAGTTTCCTCAACTCCCAGATTGATTTGACTGCTCCATATGCTGGGAATATCCCTGCACAAGATATAACACTGTCACTCAAGTCCATATGAGTCAATTTGCTTTTGTCCTTTACGTTATTATGGTCTTTCCAGCCAGCTTCAATCCGTCCTACTGGATTTACAGGTTTCTCGACTGGATCTTCAGGTTTTCGGGCTACTTCTCTCACGTTTCGTATCTTACCCAAAGGTAATTCTGCAGTATGTCTTATAACTGGAACCAGATAACCCAAAAAACAACTGCTGGACCAATTCTCAGGTAGCCATTTATATGCCTTTTTCCCACAAATAAAATAACAATTTTCTACTTTAGTACTAATACGCATTAACCCTGCATGAAACATTTTCTGGTCTATAACTGACAATTGTTTAAATAAAACAGGATTCTTGCGAATTTCATTCATGGTTGTTTTCAGTGAGTTTAAATATGAGTCATAATTAGTATTGCAAAGAGTATTGCCATTACTAGTCTTAATATAACACCGATAAGATATTGTTATATTACAATTGCTCCAGCCCACCTGGAGAGTGTCATTTTTATAGAAACATACAATTCCCTTTTGTGTGACAGGTAAAAATAAAGCTATTTTGTCCTGTAATCTCACAGTACATGTATCGAAAAGTAAATTCTCCCAAGTCTCATTTATTCCCAGAGGGACAGCGGACATTATCAGTCCTCCATATGCTGTTGGTATAGCAGTACAGACCCAGCAATTTGAAATGTTCATAGTCTCTGCATATACACGCTTCATGGCTAGGTATGTGTTAAAATTTGGATGCCAGTCTATGGATGTTTCGTCACGCCTTCCCACTTTCACTTGTGTGGTTGAGTGTAGGATAAACCACAACAAGAGGAAAATTGTCACAATTATAGTCAATAAATGTATACTCAACAAAATGATTATGCAACATCTCTGGGGTTGATCTATATTTCTATTCGCTTTGTTCTTGGCCATTTCGCCCTTGTATATCAGTCACAAGGTTTTTATCAAGTTGAAAATTCTTTACCGGTTTGCAGTGTGTCAAATGGACCCAGGATGTCTTCTCAGCCACTCTGACTGCAGTAGGCATCGCCAACAGTACCTGGTACAGTCCTTCCCACTTTGGACTCACCCAATTCTTCCTCTTCGTCACTTTCAGCCACACCCACGTTCCTGGGACCAAAACTGCTTCCACCGGTCTGGTCTGTTCCTTATCTGAAAAAGAGTTAAACTGCAAAACAGATTTATTTGTTAACAGTTTCTTCATATAACTAGCTAATGAACTGTCAGCCTCTTGCTCTGCAGGCATGAGATCTTTCCACTGAGGCACATAATATGCCCTCCCAAAAAACATTTCAAAGGGAGTCAAACCCTTTACATTTGGAACCGTTCTCATACTCAGCAGTGCTAAAGGCAAACAGTATACCCAATTCTTCTGAGTTTCGCTAACTAACTTTCTGAGTTTATTTTTAAGGGTTCCATTGTACCTTTCCACCAGTCCTGCTGACTGTGGGTGGTAGGCACAATGGTTCTTCAAGGAGATTCCAAAAAATCTTCCAAGTTTCTGGATTGTCTGATTGACAAAATGTGTGCCATTGTCACTATAAATCCTTTCCGGTATGCCAAATATAGGGATTACTTCTTTTATCAGGGCTTTTGCCACTGTTGCTGCATCTGGATTTTTGGTTGGAAAAGCTTCTACCCATTTAGAAAACATATCTACAATGACTAAACAATATTTTTTCCCTTCACACTTATTCAATTCTATGAAATCCATACAAATAGTATGGAACGGATACGTTGGTATAGGAAAGCTTCCTTGCTTGGATTTAAATGCCCCTTGTGCATGATGCTTGTTACAAGTATGACAAGCTGCACAATTTTGTTTGTGTAGTTTGTGAATCCGTATGTTTGGAATATTCAGCTTACTAACTGTACCATCCCCCCTGTTGAGACATGGCACTGCCCATGGCTCAACAAAGCTGCATATCTAAATAAATTAGATGTCAATATCGTTTTTCTCTCTTTGGAAATGTACAGTCCATTTTCAAGAATTGCGCCTTGTTTTTCCCATTTTTGTTTTTCTGCTTTTGTAGTAAGCGTCTGCATTGTTTTTAACATATCTAGATCTAAAATCTCAGAGGGTTGTAACTCTTCATTCAAAAGTAAAGTTTCTGAGTCTGAGGCTGCTTGCTTTGCAGCTGCATCAGCTCTCGCATTTCCTTTTGAAATCTTATCCTGTTGCTTTGTATGAGCTACACATTTGCAAATAGCTACTTTAGTAGGTAACTGGATAGATTCTAATAATTCCAAAATAAATTGCGCATGATTGATTGGTTTTCCACTAGATGTTATCATTCCCCTATTTTTCCATTGTTGCGCAAATACATGTACTGTAGAGAAAGCATACTGACTATCAGTATATATGTTTACACATTTATCTTTTGCTAAAGTACATGCCCGTGTCAAAGCTACCAATTCTGCTGCTTGTGCAGATAAGTTATGTGGTAAGGGTTGGGCTTCTAAAATTTCAGTGTCTGTAACTACTGCATACCCTACTAGATTCTTCCCTGTAGGGCCCCTTCTGCATGAGCCGTCCACGTAATATGTCACCTCGGCATCATCCAAGGGCATATCTGTGAGATCTTGTCTAGGCAAGGCTAACTGTTCAATTTCCTGCAGGCAGCTGTGCGGTGTGCCATCCGCAGGAGTTGGGAGTAATGTTGATGGATTTAATGTTGTACATCATTCAATTGTCATATGAGGTTGGCTCAGCAGTATAGTCATACATGAAAGATGTCTAGCAGGGGAGAGATATGCTACTTTTTCTTGCAGTAAAATTATTGCAACTGCATGAGGCACTCTCAATGTGAGAGGGTGGAATAACACCACTGAGGCTGAGGCCTGTACTGCCATTGCAGCTGCAACTACTGCTTGTACACAGTGAGGCAAAGATCGAGCCACTGGGTCTAACTGCGATGAATAATAAGCTATGGGGCGTTACTTATCCCCATGTTGTTGCATCAGTACTGACATCATATATCCTTGTTTACAATCTACGGTCTGAAAGAACCATTTGTGATAATTTGTGAGTCCTAAAACTAATGAATAAGCTATTAACTGCTTCAACCTGCAGAAAGCCGTTTCTGCTTTGGTTGTCCATTGTAACAAATCCTGTGCTGCCATTGGCATTTTATATATTAAATCAGTCAGTGGAGCAGATTCCAAAGCATAATTTGGTATCCAACTCCGACAAAAATTAGTTGTCCCCAAGAAGGACATCTTTTCCTTCTTGGTTGCTGGTTTGGGTGCTTGTAGAATTGCTGTCTTTCTATCTTCGTCTAATATCCTCCCTTCATTGGATATCACATATCCTAGGTATCTAACTTGCTTTTTCCAAAGTTGTAACTTACTTTTGTCCACTTTGTGTCCTTGTGTTGCTAAGAATTTCAATAGCGCTACAGTATCTTCCCTACATTGCTGCTGGGTGGGGGCTGCTAGCAAGATATTATATACGTAAAGTAGAATTTGACTACCTCCTGGTGGGGTAAACCCTGCCAGGTTGCTAGCCATTTCTTGTGCAAATATGGTTGGGCTGTCACAATATCCTTGTGGTAGTCGAGTATAGGTATACCTTTTCCCCTGAAATGTAAATGCAAACCAGTATTGACTATCAGGATGTATAGGTATAGAAAAGAAAGCATTGCTGATATCTACCACAGAGAAATACTTTTGTTGTGGTTTTAGGTCATTTAACAAAGTATGTGGATCTGGCACCATGGGTGCTCTGGGTATCACTGCATTGTTTACAGCTTGTAAATCTTGAACCAACCACCATTCCCCATTTGCTTTCTTAACAGGAAATAGGGGTGTATTACATGGTGAATCAGGAGATTCTACCAGTACTCCTTCCCTGAGTAATGCTGCTATTATAGGCTTGATTCCTATTTCTGCATCTTTTCTCAAAGGGTATTGTCTTTTCTGTGGCCTAAATGCCGATTTTGGTGTAATTGTAACTGGTCCTGCTGTTCAAATAAGTCCTACATCTGACTTGCCTGTTGACCAAAGAGTCGTTGGTATCTCACATAAGGCTTTTTCTTCTTCTTCTAATAAAAATGCTAATCAGCTGTCCTCGCTAGATTGCAAGTGTACAGCTGGATGTGTCTGCGTCAACCAATTCAACTTTTGTTTCTGTATTCCCTGTTCTGACAATTCCAAGTCAGTCTGTTTCTCCCACCTTGTTACCTTTTCTCCTAAGTCTGCCCATTTCACGTTTTTATTCTTTGTCAAGCTGACATGTGGCAATCGATTTGATCTATACAGTGCAATGAATTCTTCAGGTAATGAACAGCTAACTACACTGTTCCCCTCAGTATCCCAATACAAAGTACGCAATACTAATCTAGTTGCACGATTTCTGAACAATTCTTGCTCATACTCTCTATCAGGTCCTGATGTATTACAGTAGTATAGAGTACAGTGTAACAAATGCTGTCGATCAGTGTCAAGGGAGGGGGCTTTACTGATGACTACGTTCATCAGTTCCTCGGTTACTGCCCCTGGACCAGTCGTAACTAGGTCCTGACTGTACCAGTAAAAAGTTTCACCCTCCGATCGCACTACAAAAGTATCCATTTGTCTCTGTGCCTCCATACCCTGTATAGTTGGAACTACTGCTATGCCAAATATCTGCATAAGGTCCCTACCCAATAGGTTCACTGGACACTTTGCAGAAACAACAATCTTACTTCTTTGGGTCATACCTGAAACAGGGTCAGTTATTGCTATATCATGGGAAAGTGATTCCCTGTATAGCTGTCCATTCGCAGCTTTCACTAGTATATAATCAGGTGATTCAGAATGTTCTGGTAACTTGGAGGGGTGTATCAGGGTCCATGATGCTCCTGAGTCACACAGGAATTTAACTTCCCTTCCCTCCACCAGAAGTGTAACTTCCGGTTTCATATCTGCTAAGTAGAGCTCTAGGCTCAATAATGCTAAATCCAAAATTTCACTTTCTTCATCCTCCATATCTACTTGCATTTCCTCTATTCCTTCTATCACATTTACATTTGTTTTCTGTTTATTAACTTCTGATGATTTCTGATCTCTGCATGATGTATCTTCACTATCATATAGGGTTTAAGTCTCATCTCCCTTGTCTTCTGTGATTACCTTTTTGTTTTGTTTACAATCCCTCGCTAGGTGTCTCTTCTTTCCGCACTTAAAGCATTCACCTCTCTTTTTCCTTTCCTCAAAATCTTCTGACTGTTTGTCAGACTGTTTATTTCCCTGGGCATTTTTCTTTCCCTTTTTACCTGACTATAACACAAACACTTCAGCTCCATCTTCAGCAGTGAAGACTTGCGCCTTCTTTTTCTTTTTGCTATTGAAATGTCTTTCAGCATGTCTAGCATATTCAAGTAAAGCTTGTAGCCTACCTGTTCGATGGTCTATCATGTGCTTCATAATGAAGCTACTGATAGGTGCAATGCAACCTTTTAAAAATGCATTTTTCAACTGCTGTTCATACAGGGAATCATTCACTTGATTTTTAGGAACTGTCATACCGCTATGATTATTAAAACATTCCAATAATCTAGCATAGTACACATCTATTGTCTCATTTTCCTGTTGTATGCATTGGTTAATGCAAGTCCAGTCTGCTCTAGGTTTCCATTTCTCAGAGATTCGGTCTGTAAGACCTTTCACTCTATTGTCTAATTCTGCGTCACTATGTTGGAGTGGTTTAAGCTCTGCATTACGAGGATTCCAGGTGCCATAAATCATGTGCCAATCTGGACCTATAATTTGTCTTACTACTTTTTCTACTTCTTCCCCATTCAGGTGGTAACTCAACCTCATGCCTTGCAAATCTTCTAAAAATTTTGTAAAATTAACTTTCGGATGGGGAATTCCCTCAGTAGCTTTCCGGATATCCTCCGGTGTCCATGGTCTGTATACTAAGAGTGTTGGGTCCTGCCCTGCTTGTCCTGCCTGAGGATTTCCGACCTCTATAAGTGGACATATTTCTTCCTCACTCTCATCCTGTAGGTTTCTCTCTATTTGATATGATTCTGCGTCCCCATGTATTTTACGTGCTCAGGACCTAGTTTCAATAGGATCTCTAACAAATGGTTGTGGTCTTGCTGAGACTTCAGGATAACGCGGAGGCGGACCAGCCTGTCCACTCGCTTCATATCCTGAAAAAGGCAATGGAGGGGGCAGGGGGGGTGGAGCTGTTGCTATTACTATATTATTATCTTCTTTGTCTAAAAATAATGTTTTCGAATTCTTAGTCTTCTGTTCTTTACGGTTTGCTTCCTCAATCCACCTGTGTGCCTGAGGAATGCCTAATTGGCGTTGCTTTTTTGCCTGACCTCCTGCATCAGATTTCAGTTGTTTAAGGAGTTTAACCAGTGAAGTTTTATCTAACTTGCCATCGAATTCATATTTGTTAACCCATTTCGCATAATACCTAACATTATCAGAACGCTGTGATTGCATATATTTTGCGTCTTCGGTTAGGGGCGGATCTCGCGATGTTTTAGTGCACTGATTTCCCATGTTAAAAATGTTACGTAACCTTTCTTATCACATGATATCAAGATTTCAGTTCCTTTTCACAGTTTATCTAGAATAACTGCCTACCTTATTCTGTTACCCTGATCTATGACCAAATATACAGTAATTCCTTTTGTCCCTGATCTGCATAACAAATCTTGACAACAATATACTGTAACCTAGTTCCTGATCTAAAACAGAAAAAAGGCAACATCTTCCTACCTGAGCCTCTGGTATTGAGCTGTCCAGGATCCACTCTTCGGCCACAGATCAGAAAAGTGGCCAGCCTCTTTAAACGACAATTCAGTCGGAGGTCTTTTCACCCAAGAAGAACCATTTCGGTAACTTCTCCTGCGCAGTATTCGACCACCGGTAGACTCTGATCTGCAGCTGTCTGAGGGATTTCCGGCTAAGAAGGACCAAACTGTTAAATAAAATTAAGAAATCAATACACAGGAGGTTCAGGTTCAAAAGTTTACTAGTGTACACCAGGAGGCAAAAAACGTACAAGTACAGAATTTTGTCTAACATGAAACAGGAAGTATACAAGTTTTATAGTCTTTGCATTCAAGTTGTGCCCACCTTACTGACGTGGTATGTCACAGGGCATCTACATCACTTTAGCTTAAATTCCTCTATTCATTAAATATTGTTGATGCTGTATATTTTAAAAAAGTTTTCCTCTGGTAACAATACGGCCTTGCTATCCACCTGGTCAGACATAATGTCTTTCTGTAAAGTTACTTCTTCAAGGTTTCACATCAGTTCAAATACAATAGCAGATTCAGTCTTTTAATACACTTCTTTGTTCTCAGTAACACTTTCCCAACAGCTGCGTGTTATCTTAGTAACACATACACAAGGCCAAATCATCCCAGCAGGAAAGAGCAGAAGATTTCATTATTTCACATATTTAATTTCCTGACCCAGCATATAATCACTTGTGAGAAGCATAAACATTAAGACTTGCTAAGCAAGCAACTGCCAGGGTCAGAGGTCAACTTGCTACAAGCCACACTGCAGTTTCAGAACTATTTTGCAATTACACATGAATTCATCCTTTTTGTTATATCATTAATAGAATAAAATGCATTACATACTACTTTGCTTTTAAACTAGTATTTCACATATATTAAAATGCATATTTTTCTAACAGATTCATTACCCAGTGAAAACCAAAACTGGCATAAATTACCACTCACAATAAAATTAGGTACCTATCTAACTAAAATATTAAAAAATGTTGATAAGTACTTGTGTAACAAAAAAAATCCATCCAACAGAGAATAACAGCAATCAAATGTCTCAAAGGGCTGCAGATCATAAGCTCCTTACCAAAGCCTTTAAACATTTGAAAAATGCAGAATCTGGAATGTGATATATAAAATGTCTGCAACTCAAGATTAGGTAACACATTTTGGACCATACAGGAAGGCAAAGTCTTTCAGGTAGGGCTATTTTACTTTCCACAAGCTTTTTCATGAGTTTTAAATGAGATATTAATAGACAAAAAAGTCCCCCATTACCATAGATGTTCATCGTGCATTACAGCTGCAGTAATTACATATGGGTTTTCAGCCCAGGGGCGGTCCTCGTCGGCGAATTCCAAAGTCTTGGTCCGGTTGTTGTTGTCGTTCTCTTTTCAGGAAGGCTAGAGTATAAATAACACGACACACGCCATCTTATCTTCTTCAGTCTTTTTTTGCCGCGAAAGCAGAAGCAGTTCGCAAGTGCCGGTCGGCCAGCAATCTTTTCTTGCCTCAGACCGATGTCAGAAAAAGTCAATAATTGTATTTGCATACCTTGTTTGGGCCCAGACAGACGTCTCGGGCTCGGGCTTGTGCTACCTCAATAAACGCATTTAAGCCGCGCCGGGCGGAGTTTCGCCCAGCACTATTTTCTCCACCAACAAGCTCAAAAACAAGCTGGGCCGGGTTCTCAGTGAGCTTTGCACCTTTGTGACACTGATACCGAACCTCCTCCGGGGGTCTCTTCTGTGAGACCGCCGCTGTCCTTCGGTCCTTTCCCAAACCACAACGAAGCCCTGCTCATGTCGAACCCACCAATGTGGATAGATCTACATCCACCCATCTTCTTTCTCCATCAAGGCCTTTACTAAAGCCAAATCAGCCAAGCAACTTTCTAGAAGACCTGGCCCTCGCCCTAGAAGCACATGCTTAAAATGGCTGAAGACCTGATCTCTCTTATCAGAGAATCCATTTTATCAGAACATTCTGATGCTGAAGAACATTCTTATTCACAAACTTTACACTCCTTGAGAGCACTTCCATTGGGAAGGCCAAGACTTTTCAGACTCCAAGAAACTATTCCTCCTGTTTTGGAGGTTTTGGATGATGTAAGGCCTGTCTTAACCCTGATTCTCTGCCTCCTGCACCAGTTAAGCGGATAGGTATTACAGAGTTCCTAATTCTCATCAGTTCCTCTATAAAGGCCATAATGCAGACCCTGAAACTATTTCTCAAGGCCCTAAAGGAATTAAGGCTAATCTAGATCTCTAGAAAGGTGGGGTAAGAAGGTTTACTGAGGGCCTTAAACTGCCAGTTTCATATGATTAAATATCAGCAATTTCTGTTATCACAATTAAAAACCAAAATGTCACAGCCTGAACAACCAGATTTAAAAGAGTTGCAGGATATGATGCATAGTGCTGAACAAGTGGGCAAGCACACCTTACAATGTGGTTATGATGCCCTAGAGGCCTCCAGCAGATCGGCGCCACCCCGAGCAGTCATTCGCAGGCATGCATGGCTAAGGAACAAAATCTTCCAGACCAGGTGAAAGCAAAATCCTGGATGCACCGTTACATAAGGATGTTCTTTTTGGTGGTAATGCTGAGGATATTTAAATGGAAGAAAAAGCAAAATCTATGCAAACTGTCAAAGCTTACAGGTTCAGCCACCAAGGTTCAGCAGGGTGGGCGTCAAAAACTGGTCCTTTCCAACCACTGACAAGGCCCAAAGAGGCAGATACAGGGTCCTACAGCGGCAGACAATGGCAATCACCAACACCAAGAGGTGGTGGCGACAGTGCACAGCAGTACAGAAAACAGACTCAATGACTCCCTCATTTCCATGCCAAGCAAAATTCAACTGGCAGCACCTTTGGGAGGAAAACTGGCACTATTTGCAAACAATTGGCATATTGTCACAACAGACAAATGGATTCTGGACATAATAAACAGAGGCTACAAATTTCATTTTCACACTCTTCCAAAAATGAGAGGCATGCCAAACCTACCACAAAATCAAAGGGTATAAACATGAGGGCTATACACCAACAAGCACAAGGTTTTTATTCAAGGCTTTTCTGGTGCAGACCCATTCTGGACTTATCCATTCTCAACACATTTCTTCTAGTACCAAAATTCAAGATGCTCACATTACCTCAAGGAGGCATACCTGCATGTCCCAATCAGACAAAGTTGCAGAAGATACCTCAGATTTCTTGCAGGTTTAAACCACTACCAATTCTCTGCATTGCCCTTTGGCTTATCTACTGCGCCCAGAGTATTCACCAAGTGCCTGGCATCAGTGATTGCATATTGCAGACTTCAAGGGATACAAATTTACCCTTATCTGGACGACTGCCTGATCCAAGCGGACAGCAAACACGTACTTTTGAAACATCTGGCATATGTGACACGCTTACTGCTTTCTCTGGGATACACCATCAACAAGGAGAAATCAAAGCTAACACCCTCTCAGAAAATAACCTACAACAGAAAACAAGGGCAACTATCTCATTACTTCAAAATGCTTGCAAAAGTACCAGGCTTACTGCAAGGAAAATCCTGCAGGCTCTGGGATTCATGGCATCTAATGGTACCTAAAAATCTATGGTCTCAACACAGTCACAGCTTAGAAGTGAGATTCCAATAATTCCCTGTCTTCAAAAGGAATTCATAAAGTAAACAAAGGCCTACCATTCTGCAAGCCCTGGGCGCACATGAAGGACAGGTGCATTCAGGGCAGATGGCCCCAAACAGAAAAGCACCTTCACATCAATCAAAGTAATAAATGCAATTTCAGGACAACTGCTCATAAGAACAGACAACACCACAGTAATGTGGTACATAAACAAACAAGGAGGAAACTTCATCACCCCTTGTGCAGACTAACCATGACTCTTTGGAATCTAGCTCTGGAAAGACAAATGGAACTTCAGGCTCAGTACCTGCCAGGAATGGAAAACACACTGGCAGACACTCTGAGCAGACATATGAGAGACCCCTCAATGATGAAGCTACATCCACACGTATTCATGCAGATTGTTCATCAATTAAAAGTTTTGCTCAAGGACCTTCCACCCAAAGGCTTGTCTCATTCACATGGACAACTTGGTCAGTTTATGCATTCCCACCACTACCTCTGCTGCCCAAGGTGCTTTTGAAAGTAAGAACAGACAAGCCGAGGATGATACTGATTGCTCCAGATTGCCCTACACAGTCAGCTGAAAACTCTCAGCCTAGCTGCATGGAAAATTCCTTAACTTCACATCACACACTACTGCAGGATGTCATTTTGGAGGCTAGAAGACCATCTACATGTTGGAATGAAGAACGAGGGCAGGATCCTAGAAAATTAAACCTGCCTCAGATTTTGCAGTACCTAGCTGAACTTTTGAACAAGGGACTTTCTTTTCCTCAATCAAGATACATGCCTCAGCAATCTCTGCAGAATTCAGTATGGATCCTCCTTTATTCTCACACCCACTCCTACGACAGTTCCTCAGAAACAACCAGTGCCAGCTTGGGACCTTAACTATGTACTGGAAAAATTGACATTGCCTCCCTTTGAACCAGCTGCTTCAGCAGAATTACAATATTTGTCCTGTTCCATCAGGACAGGGGCTCCATGCACCAACCCTTCTTGCCCTAAGTGGGTATCTAGGGTAGCCCTAAACCAGGCCATACACTCAAAATAAGGGAGAGGCTGCTTCATTCTTTAGATATCCATAGGCAGCTACGTTACTACTTGGACAGAACCAAACCATTCAGAAAATCAGATCAACTCTAGTTCCCTATGCTGTGGGGGTCAAGGGAAACCTGTAACTAAACAGACCATTATATCTTGGAGGCACCACTGAGTTCTGTTGTATACCTTTCACAAAGCACTACCATCTGCCTTTATACTCCAAAACAAGAGCAGGTTTTGCTACTGCAGTTTTGCAGGGCATTTGTACAGTTTTACCATATGTGTATGTGTTAGGGGTTAGGCTAATACAGCTACACATCCCACCCTCCTTCCCCTCTTGGTAAGACCTTGGGGTTTGTAAATGTAGATGATGAGGGGGGCTTAGGCAGCTGCAGTAAATTTTTCCCCTCCCCTTCCTCTTGGTAAGACCTTGGGGTTTGAATAACTATTCATACAGAAAGTGTACAACACAACAACAACGCGGACCACTTTGGAATTGTCGGCCGACCGAGGACCGCCTGCGGCTGAAACTGTACTTTTCACCTTATACTATCTTCAAAACTCATCAAGCAAGACAAAGCATCCTTTTTTAATAAATAATAGCAAATCTGGAGTCATGTACTAGTGCATGTGGTGGAAACATAATCAGTATGACACTTATTTGGTTGCTTTCAAGCTGTCATTACTGGAAGCTTGACTATGAAAATCTGAGTAAACATATACATCAGATCAGTCCTGTTTTATAAGCCAAGCACAGTTTCCCTATAAAATAACAGGATCCAGAGGACAGAGATAGTTATTGTAATATATCATTGTCACACACTGCTATATGTGATTTGAGTCTTATTTTAGTAATTCACAGTGAATGAGTTATCCACTAAGTCTGATGAGATCGTAGAGAGGCAGCACAGCATCAATGATTGCATGAAAATGTCTTGAATATTTTTGTATCTGTAGCAAAAGCAATGCACTCACTGGTTAATGATTATGATCTTCCAACACCATGATATTTTATAAGAATATACAGTACAATATTTTATATGGTGGTGCAGCGGTAGCATTGTTGCCTCACAGCAAGAGGTTCTCCCTTCGATTCTCGGCTTGGGTTGGGAGTGCCTTCTGTGTGAAGTCTGCATGTCCTCCCCGTGGTCGAGTGGGCATTTGAAAGACATGCGTCCAATGGGCATTCTTTCGTTGAAGGTTGGGCGTCAGGCTGGCAACTCTACACCATAAAAACCAACTGCCAATCATTAGCGGACCGGAGCTCCGCTGTGGCAACCCCTAACCGGGAAAAGCCGAAAGACAAACATTATATATTGCAATACAGATTTTACTGTTCATTTCTTCTGCTAACTGTCACAACCCATTTGCATATCAGTCCATCTAATATCTTTAATTTATTGTTTACACCCATTTGGACCACTGGAAGTCTTGGACCTTTTATCTTTCATTATGCTTTGACTCCTGTTTGTTTCAACTCTTCATATGTTCTTTCTCTCATCTCAAACCTCCACCTTCTGAATACTAGAATAGTAACTTGTCATTAGTAATACTTAACAAATTTGCATGTACTTGGAAATCTTGCATCTTTTATTCCTACTTCTGCTGATGTTTCTACTTATTGCCCCCATCCATTGCTTTTAACTGGTCTCTGTTATTGTCACCTTCTGGATATCCATTGGATTGCCTTTAACCTTAGCCGCTTTGAGTATCTGAATTGGATTTCTTGCTGCCTGCATTGACTGACATTTTACCAGCTGCATTAAACAGTATATCCACTTAACTATCTTTCAGTTAAGTTTCCACCGATTTATCATCTTTTGTATTTCTGCTTGTTGCTCTGTCTACCACATCTTATTTTGATTCATAGTTTCCTTAACTGTTACTAGGCTAATGACCCAGGGATCCTTTCTAAGCCTAGCAATTTTCCTGAAAGAATAATGATGTCCTGCATCCAAATAGGACACTGAGAGACAGACATTTATAAGCTACCTCTGCTCATAAGGGACATGGATGCCAGGACTGGTGTAAATTTCGTATTTCCCCTCCACTGGTCTAGGTTGAGCTTAAACTGGGTAACAGACAAACTCAGCTTCACATTGATGGGAAACTGAGCAGAGGAAAAGGGCTTTAAGGTATTCTTCATAAGGCAGGTTTGTTATGCCTTTTATTCTTTTTGTAAGGAATCTTTGGGTCACTCTAGTTGCTGGGTATGTCTGGTCAGGTACATACCAATGGGAGCACTGTACTATGTGACTGGTCTGATAAAGGTGGAGTACAGTGGAATAATGAACTCTTTGGACCTAGATGCTATGCCCTTACTTATAAGTTGCACAACATAAGAGGACTTCCTCATCACTGTGGACACATAGTGGTCAAAGGTAAGGCTACTGTCTACGTACGCACCCAGATCCCTGACCATTGGGTCAACTCTTAGGGGTGTATTATCAACATGGTAATTAGCAGCAGAGATAGTTGACTTCCCAAAGGTTACAATTAAGCATTTGTTAGCATGGAGTTTAAAACCATGGTTTTGGCACCATTTGTTAGTCAAAGATAGACCTTTTTGAAGAATGCTAGTATCTGCAGGAAAGTTGATGACAACTCCCAGCTTGCAATCATCTGCAAACTTAGTCAACCATAAACCTTCAGCATTTGCTTCCTTTTCAGAGAAATAGATGCCAAAATGGGGCGGGCCCAGTACCAAGCCCTGGAGAACTCTGCTAGTGACTGGCCTCTTGGCGGAGGTCGCCTCACCTATTTTGATGTCCTGGATCCTATTAGTGAACCAGTTGGCTATCCGGTGGGTAATAAAAGGGTTTATACCTAAATTAGTCAACATGCCTGTAAGGCCTGAGTGAGGTATTGTATCAAAAGTTTTGGCCGGGTTGATGTAAGCTGCATTCACAATTTCGCCTTCATTCAATGATTTAGTGACCCTCTGAAAAAAGTCCACCAGATTTAATAGGCATGACCCTCCTTTAACAAAGCCAAACTATGATGGTCCAGCATTTGCAGGTTACCTATGTCCTCATTTCTCATTTCCATAGTGATTCTTTTCATGGCCTTACATATGAGGCTGGTAGGACTTATGGGCCTGTAGTTACCCGGATCAGTGGTTGGACCTACTTTGAGCAGGGGAATGACTGTAGCCATCTTCCATTCCTTGAGCACAAAACCTGACTGAAGGCTTCAGTTAAAAACTGTTTCAAGCTGACCAGAGACGTCATGTCTCATGCTATTTATTAAATATCCCAGGATGTTATCAGGGCCCATCTATGAAGTGTTTTTGGCCTTGGAAAGGTAATTAATGACCTGTTCTCTAGTAATGGTTGCGGGATTGTGTTATGTGTATTTCCTTTGGACTATCAGGGGGAGTTTGTGAGTCGCTGCCCTCTGCCGAGCATAGCTTACACATCATATTCATTCAAATAGAGAAAAACATGTGGAATCAGCGTAAATTTCAATAGTGTAGTGTATAGAGCATCCGCCTAACAAACAGGCATTCACGGTTCGAGCCCAACAATAGCACATATCATTTTCCATGTGGAATGAATGTCGTTTTGCCGTAAAACCAACATAAGAGTATCGCATGAGATATTTAACTTAAATATCATTCAAGCAAAGTGGCACTGTCATAATGAATAAGGTACTAGTAAGCAGGTGTAAGTGCAAATAAGCAGCAGTAAACACATATAAGTACCAGTAAGCAAGTCTTAGTGCACTTGCGCGGGTCTAAGCAGTGCCCAGCATAGGAAATGTATATAAGTATGTACGGATATATAATGTATATATATCTATGAAAAAAGAATGACGTAACAATAAAGCATACAAAAGAAATGAGAAGGGAATCAACAGCAACTCCAGTATTATATAGCACTGTCAGCGTATGTCATATCAAACTGGGCAGGAGTAAGCAAAGCACTGCTAGTCACACCACAGGCAGGATATTACCAGTGGGAGTAACATTGTTGATTTGTTAAGACTACTTTACCACAGAGGGTAGTCCCTGGTGGGACTACCCAAAAATTGATAGACCATTTGGCCATCCGACCATTACACAAGCAAGGGCAGGTATGTTCAAGGTCTAAATGGTGGGAGAGCCTGAGAATACATGGGTTGGGACAACATACGTGTAGGGCCCCTAACGCTCGGGAGAGGGCAATGTGTGGAGGTGTGTCATGGCTGAGATAACAAGTGGACAATGGATGGTATGCGTGCATGTTGAACACGGGTGGGGTGGAGGAACTATGAGTATAAAATTATGAAGCCAGGCATGCCAGGGTTGGATGGGCTGGTTCTAACTGGACCACCCCATGGAGGTCAGCGAGTTCGTTATAAGTATATATGCATACACACATGCAGACATCAATATGTAGAAGTACATTCTCTGTAACATATTCATTCCATTTGCAGACATAAATAACATGATTGTGCCCTTACAAACCTCGACAGTAGATAGAATAATAGGTTGTGCAGAAGAGGGATGGGACGAAACTCCTAAAATGCAGAAGGGTGTACAATGTCCGAAGTCAGTGCTGTGCTGAAAAAAATCAAATGTGAGGACTTTCCCACACATGGAATCATTCCTGTGATCTGCCTGCTACGGCAATGCCAATTACTAAACTGGTCTATCTGTAATAGAAATACGCCGAACACATACATAATTAGGGTCTCATGTGTAACGTGTGCGTTACCACACAGTCATACTTATTAATTGTAGTGTCATGTTAAGGGGAGTAAGGATGTAATGAAGTATAGAGTCTAATCTTGACATAAACACATGTGTGTCCCATGTGGGACAACCCAAAAATTGTGAATAGTATTCTTTTGGTCACTCATGTCACCAATGTTTGTGGACTAAACATTTGGGAGTTCTGAGGATACGTGGAGTGAGTCAACTGATGGGATGGGTCTATAGGAGTAGGGAGTGGCCAATGTGTTGTGGTGTGGATATACTGCAAATCCAACTGGAGAATGGATGACTGCAGTGTTAGAGAGGCGTTGGGGTGTGTGTTTGGGGAACCAGGAGCCATTGGTATATGGGTATATATGCAAATGAAGCAGCAATGCAATAGAGTATTGGTTAGAGCAACCACCTAACGAGCAGACATTCCCATACCGAATCCCACTGCATCACATACCATTTACCATCGGTAATCTGTACATGAACATATTGCGACATCTGTCTGCTGTATAACCTGCAAAATATCAATTAAAAGTTAACTGGAGCGAAGTGTCAGTGTCATAATGAATAAGGCACTAGTAAGCAGGTTCAAGCATATATAAACACCAGTAAGCATGTGTAAGTGCAATTGCGCGGGGTATGCATTGCTTTACAGACACACACACACACACACACACACACACACATATATATATATATATATATATATATATATATATATATATATATATAAATGGTTGCAGACATACATCTACGTGTGTATATATATATATATATATATATATATATATATATACGTGTGTGTGTGTGTGTGTGTGTGTGTGTGTGTGTGTGCGCATAGATATGCACAGATATACAGCTATGATAGGAAACAGCACACAAGAATGTCACATGTTCACAGGCTATGCCAATGGAAGTGAGGAGCCCAAGCAAGAAACATGAAACACGTAGCATGACCTTCCACCCTCCCTCCAGCCAGACACGGGAAACATACACCCAAACAATGTAAAGAGTCCACTGCTCCCCAGACCACAGGCAGGATACAACCGGGGGGGGGGTACACAGTACACCCGTGAATTCTAATCTTGGAACCCAGACAGGAGTGTCCCTTGCGGGACACCCCAAAAATTGGCAAGACCACAAAAAGGTGATAGACCGAACATTCTGGCTGGGGTGTATACATACTCAGAATACAAGAGTGGGAAAGCCTGATGACCCATGGGCCGAGACAACTATATGAAATGGGTCCCGTGAAGTGGAGAGTGGGCAGCGTGTAGTGGTATGTCCAGAACAGACCAGGACCCAGAGTAAGGATGGGTGCTGTTGAGGAGCTGTGGGTGGGGGAACTATGGATACCTACTTATGGGTCTAAGTGTGCAGTTGTTGGCTGATGTGGGCCTATATGGACAGCCCTAGGGATGTAAGCAAATGTGTTCATTGGGCAGAGGCGTCGCCCAACGATCAGCGACATCCACTATGAGTCCCACTGCAGCAAAGTGTAATCTATATGGCAAAGAACGGAATAACCAGATGTATATGTTTATATGTAGAGGTATGTGTGTGTATATCTACCCATAGTGACATAGAGATAAGCCTCTCCCTCTCCATAGTACAAATGTATACTACAGAGACAGAATACAGATACATACCCACATATACATATATACATATGCAGACATCCAAAGACCCATATGTTGTTATATATATATATATATATATATATATATATATATATATATATATATATATATATATATATATATATATGTGACTGTAAATATACACATGTATGTAGCTAGGATATGATACAGTAGTTACATGTTACATATGTTCACAGGCCATGCATATGGGGGTGAGGGTTCAATAAACAAACGTGTAACATGTAGCATCAACCCCCACCCCTCCCAGCTAGGCCAGTGAGACATACAGACACACAATAAAGGTAAACACACCACTGCTTCCCAGACCACCGGCAGGATACTACCAGTGGGAGAGACCTGCCAGCTCTAATCGTGAAACATAGACATCAATGTCCCTTGTGGGACACCAAAAATTAATTATCATCAGAGGCAGTCCCGGTAATGACTTATCAAACCAGGCTGTAGATGTACATGGACCAGTAGGTTGTGCAAGCCTGATAACCCATGGGTCGACACAACGTACATGTGTCCTGACACGGGGAGAGTGGGTAGTGTGTAGTGCTGTAGAGGAGTGGCAGGTGGGGAAACTATGGGTATGCAATTATGGGCCTAGGAGTGCTGGTGTTGGCTGGTGCAGTCGTATTAGGACCGCCCTGGGGATGTAAGTAATATTCCAAAATGGGCATAGCTAACACTCATACCTCTCAACCCCTAAGAGCAAATCCACTGGACAGGACATAAACCATTGGAGAACAAATAGGGACCATACCTCTGAACTGTCCTCGATTTCCAGGGATATCCCTGATTTCGACTCAATTTCTAAGTCTGTCCCACTTAATCCCTCCTAAAACTAGTGACATTTGGAGGAAAGGTTGTGAATTACATGTAATGAATAACGACAACAATTAAGAGTTATAAACATCATTTACCTCAGAAATGTGTATGATGGGATAAAGGGCATGGGATTATTGTAAAGTGTAATAATTTTGTTTTTAAATCCTGGGATACAAAAATTTTATCAATTCTAGTCTGTGCCTTGTGTCTAAAAATCTGTGTGAGAAAATTCTAATGTGCTATTATTTTTAAAATGAAATAAATCATATAACTGAAAGTCATCTGTCCACTTTTTAAAATATTTTCCTATATTGGTGATATGAAAGGGTCTTTTACTAGAAGTTTCTAAATTATTAAATAAGCAGTTAAAGTCTCCCCCTAGAATCAGATTACCTTTAACATGTGTAATAATAAGTTCTAAGTGTTTCTTTATAGTTTTTATTCCAATTCCAGAAAACCAATAAACATTAACTAATGTCCAAATTCTGTTATTAAATTGTATTATTATAATTGATAAAAGGCCCTCTTTGTCTGCGTAATTATAGATAACTTGAGGAGAAGTCATATTTTTCTTCCACAGTGTTAAAACTCCTCTAGTTTTTTATTATAAGACGAATTAGATAACTTTAAGTATTCGTTAGTGTTCCAGATAAAACTATCATTCGTTTTAAAGTGAGTTTCTTGTAAAAAGACTACTTGTGCTTTATTTAACTTCAAGTACTTTAATACATTTAATATTTTCTTTGGATTATTTAGACCATTTATGTTCAGAGAAAGAAAAGTCAGATCAATTTTATTTATTCAAATATTAAATGTAGAAAATGATAAGATAATGAATAGATGTATTATTTAATTATTTTATTTCCTTCTTAGAAAAGTTAAATTCTAATGATAAATTGCTCATTCCCACTAATAGATACAATTTTAAATTAAATTGAGGCCTACAAAAACAAAATTTATGTTTAAAAAAGTTATTGAAACTTAGTAAAACCATAAAATGACATGGAATGTATAACATTCCTAATCTGACAGAATAAAAATATCCAGTTAGATTAACCATCTTTCCAAAGAATTAAACAAATTTCCTAGATTGAGGCTCCAGATTATGTTTCCTATGAAAATTCTATAAATTAAATCATTCGAGAGAACAAACAATAAATTGAGTGTAGCATATAATTTTAACTATAATGAGTATATTTATTTTACTGGTAAGATGTTTTTTAATTAAGAAGGCTACAGTCACTTTACTATATGAATCGTATTAAAAGTAAATGATTAATAACTTGACAGTGTATATGTATAAGAAGGTTCATCAAAATAAGTTCTTAGGCAACCATTAACTATATTAGTATTTCTCTTAAGTTTAACAGATAAAGATTAGTTAGAGTAGATCAATATTACAATAATCAATACTTTAATTATGATCCACTAGACGGCAACCGACCGTCTATGTAATGTTTTATAATGCAGCGAGTGAACACGACTTGTGCCCCTATTTTTGCCAACCTGGTTATTTTGGAATGGGAGACGAAATATTTATTCAGTAGTGAGTATTATCAATATGTCTCTTACTATTCTAGATTCTTGGATGATATTTTTGTGTTATGGAATGGGCCAGTTGATATTATCACTCATTTTATTGAGTATATAAACAACACTAGTGATTTCTTAAAATTCACACACAATGTTAGTAGTGAGGGCCATTGCATATTTGGACACATACATCAGCCACACCAATGTAGGTTTTCAATCAGAAATTTATAGGAAAGATACATTTTCCAGTGGGTATCTGGAATATACCAGTAATCATCCTAGGCAAATGTTAAAAAACAGTGTATAAGGGCAGCACATATGTCATCTAGTTTTGAGTTAATGGAAAAAGAAATTAGCTATATTAGATCTATGTTTGTAAACAGGGGATATCCATTGTCTATATTGAATGACGTTACAGCTTATGTCATTAGCAAATGGGGTAAGAAATATACACCCTTATTGGGGACAGAAATGACGAATATAAAAATTCAAACAGAAAAACCTGAGGATATGACTTGCAATAGAGTGTGTGTTTTAACATACTCACCCAGTGTGAATTACATTAGAAATATTATCAGAAAACATTGGAATATATTAGTAGTTGACGAAAATATTAGAAAAGTAATAGGAGAAAGTCCTAGTTTTGTCAATAAAATGGATATGAATATAAAGAGACAGTTAGAAAAAATGGTTAATCACACAGAGACATATAACACAAGTAGAACTACTAAAAATGTGGGTTTTGTAAACAATGTTATGCTATATGTGAAATGGAAGGATGTAGATTGAATGATGTTAATAAGACATATGTCAAATTCAGAGCAGGCAATTGCAATAGCAAGAATGTCATTTATATGGTGAAGTGTATGTCATGCACTGCATTTTATATAGGAAAGACCGAAAGGCAATTTAGAAAGTGAATATATGACCATTTATATAAAATCAGGGTTAAGGATATGAATAATGCACTGTATCGACATATTAACAAATGTGGGGACACACATGTATTTAAGTTTGCCATAATTGATCACGTGATTATATCACCCCGTGGAGCTAACTACAAAGTGCTCCTAGGGAAAAGAAAGAGTGTATGTCAAATTTTGACAGATGCTACTAGGGAGCCTGGAATTAATTACTTTATTACTATTAAACCTTTCTTGCAATTGATGTAAAGTGTTTTTAAACCATTTAAAGTTGTTTAAATTTGATATAATTCTTGTAGACACATCATATTATTTATTACCATTATCAACGTTTTTTAATTTTTTTTAATTATTATATGTAAATATATAATTTAAAAAAAACATATAAAATAGCATTAGGTAGATATATATATATATATTGTTAGGTTGGTTGTAATTTCTTGAACACAGTGTTTATGAGTTTTCCTAGGTAACATTATTTAGTAACAGGTAGTTTTGTACATTTTGTTACATTTTGTTACATTATCACTTTAATTCTGAACTGATGGCTGCTTTGGCGCCAAAAAGTTTTTAAAAATGAAGCGTATCTAAAGATTGAATTGTTCTGAAGAAGTCTGCTTGTGCAGATGAAAGCGCTTAACTAGATGTATTAAGTGTTCTTGAGTGTAGTTTTTACTATTAAATACTTTGTTTCCTGGTTCGAGTCGTGTTCACTCACTGCATTATAAAACATTACATAAACGGTTGGTTGCCGTCTAGTGGATCATAATTAAGGTGTTGTCTTTGCTTTTTTCCTACATACAGTAATCAATACTTGAAGATGATTTACAGTGTCAATAGTAAGCTTTTATATGCTGATGGACTTATCATTTAAATATGTTGCAATTTTCATTCCATAAATAATAGTTATATGAGTGATAATAAATAGGCAGATTTTTTTAAGACAACTCTAAGGTGGAATTATGTTAGATTTGTCTATTTCCAGAGAAATTTTAGCTCACACTATTTTTATTGTAAGAGTAAAATGATAGTATAATTCAGTTAAATGATGATCTAATAAGTAACATGTCAGACAGATATGTTAATGGTTGAAAATTGTACCAGTACAGTTTGTTGTCATTCCAATATAACTACTGACATTGCAGAACAAGGTACAATGAGAGGTGTAACAAAACAGAGGTTATAAAACCACTGCAATGGTTTGAGTTAGAGTTATATTTTAAGTTTGTTATACAGAGTCATATAGAAGCAATCAATAATTAGTACAATAGTTACATAGATTGTCCACCTTTACTTATTTGCAATCAAAGCATATTCCGTTCAAACTAGATTAAACCCAAATCATTACTACATATACATATTTTCAAGGGAATTTTTTTAAATCATTTATAATGTCTAATTACTGAATTCAATCTGTAGTACATGTGTTTGCTTTACTCTAGCGTCTTTATCCATATAAATATTAATGCATATTTTGTGAATATGAAGTCAAGAAAGTCTATTCACAGATCCGCCTGGAAAATGGATATCTAGTTTGTCTTCACACAGCATCTGTTTCTACTAGTCTATGCATTTATAGCTTAAAATATTAAATATTTACCTTAATATGCAAGTCAGTAGAGACATAAAATAACAATCTCCAACACTTACAGCATCAAGAATATTATGACTTTTTGTTAACAGCTTTGAATGTGCAAACGTGCTACACAAGCGTTAATTTTAATAGTAACCTGGATTAATTATTTGTATTTTATAGTTGCATAGTTAGGTGCTAATGTTTTGAATAAAGTCTGCATGCTATGGTTTCATCAGAGATTCAGCTTAATCTTTCTAGCTATTCCATCAAGGAAATTACTTCATTCTGACAAATGAAGTAAGCTTTTATGATTCTAAAAGTATATTAAGATTTCAAACTAAAAAGAAAACAAAGATCTAGCTTCAGCAATCAGAATTATCTCACAAATCAAATCATAAATCATTAAACCAGAAAGAAAGCCATGTGCATAAGCAGTGCAGGTAATCCATTTCAATTCTCAGATAACCCTATAATTATGTTGTTGCTAACAGCAGTCTTGTAAATACATCACCAATTAAGCCCGCAGAAGGCTTTGTCAGAGTGTAATAGTGATCAGTGAAAACTACTTAAAAGTGGCCAAAGACATCACTAGCACCAGGGATTTTAGGTTATACTTAATGACCGAATGAAGAATAGGGTTATACAATGATCCATTTTAAGTATTTTGAAATTATAGTGCTAGAGAGGTAAGGTGACCTTAACTGAAATGGGTTGCCTGTCGTATTATATAATGTGAGACATTAATGCTCTCATGAGTGCACCATTTGTAAACCTGTGTATGTTATATTATACATTTTGTAGCTTTTGTAAGTTATAAATGTATGCAGCATACACATGCTGAATATCCATTACCTGGATATAGGACTTCAAATTCTGGCACAGATTTACTATTAAATAAAACAAAGATTTGCTAAACACAGAATGCCAAGATATAAATGACTGAATCTCTTATTACAAGCCTTCATATTTATGAGTATCCAATGTAACAAAGCAGAAGCTTAAGTTTTGTGTCCTGATCTAGTTGCAATGTGCCTTAATTCTGAGAACATATGGCTGAATATTGAAGTGAAAATCATACTCAGTATAGAGGAAGGGACATCTTGCATCTATGATAGTATTGTTGTGTTGTATGTAACTGGGATAGCACACAAGGTAATCAATAGTTATAATGTGCATTTCACAAAGAACAAAAGCGTTTACTTCCTGGTCTGTTATAAATGACCTTAATAATGTTCTGTTAGATAATCTCCCGTGCAGTACTGCATTACTACTGGGGAATCTAAATATATATTTAGGATATAAAGCCAGTTTACTACCCTTCGCCACACTAAATGAATATGGATTTTCCTAATTCATTCCTGAACCCTCAGAATCAAGCCCAGTCACCCGAAACAGTCAATTTTTGTTTGTGATTCCCCCAATTTACCTTTCGGATTCAGCATGCCTATGATTTAAGCCCCATATTTCATAAACAGTTTATTATTATTGGAGTCTTTTTGTTGAAATACTGTATAACAAAGGCAAATTAATCTCCTATAGAGCCTTTATACATGGTGCACAAATCTATTTGTGAGACAAACTGAAACAGATTGGTTTGATGTCACGACATAAGCAGACTGTAATACCGTTGTACAGAACTTACTTAATACTATATTTCTATTCTAGTATAGACTTTATTCAAACAAAGAAAAAGAGTCAATGGAAAGTTGGGTCATTTGATTGCCCTTGAACTAAAATAAACTTACTACCTAGAAACTAGCCTGGATGAAATACAAATGATTTAATTTGTAAGTTGACCTCAATGAGTATGGAACTCAATGGTATCTTTCAAAGGGCTTCCCAACAATACCAATATTTCTATCTTAAAGCAGCAGCAAACTTTCTACTGGGGAACCTTAGAGGATTCTAAAAGGGATTAAATATTTTAATCAGAAAATGATAAATGCGTGTTTCAACATTCTATAGGAAAGTGGAAAGAAATCCATCTCAACGAATGCTCAAGCATGATGTTCCACACACGAAACAACAGACTATCAGTTCAGAATTCCACAACACTAATCTACACAGAATAACTTCACAAGGGAAACATCTGTACTTCATCTAAAACATTCACTGTATTCAACAAAACACGTACATCAAACACACCCACAATCAAACTCTGAAGCAAACACCACAGATCCACAGCCTCATTAAACCTATTTCAAGCCCATCAAATGCACCACAATCCAAATCAAAGAACTGTTCAAGTAGAAATCCAAACAACTCTACAATTTAAGCATACCCAACGAATACACCCCACCAGAAGAAAAGAACAGAGTTCCAATTCATGCATTTCACCAATAAAGAAATTAAGTACTATTCAAAATAGATGGAAACATATTGCTCTCTTTTTCAAATACGGCTCGAGCATGATGTTTCATGTGCAAAGCAGTAAACTGTCAGCTTAGAATGCCGAGATGCTAATCCATATAAAAAAAGCATATACAGGGAAAACAATTGTGCTTAGTTTAAACCATGTACTACATTAAAACATATTAAAATAATACAAACAAGAGTACACACTGCTACACATGTCCAAAATCAGATCTTGAAAGTGAATATTGCAGGCTTGTTATCATATTATACACAATTTAACCCTAGTTAAAGATGCCAAGAACCAAAGCAAGAACAGTACGCGTGAGCATAACTTGGCAGACTTTACTTCCCAAACATACTTAACAATTATACCTAGTTGAGAAAGAATTATTATATTTTACTAATAAAATAAATGAAGGAATAATCACAAATAAAACAGAGTGATGATACATACTTATTTAAATATTTATGAGCACCTTATCATTTAGTTTGATTTTTGAGAGAACTAGAGAGTCCAGCATTTTTGAAGCCAGTCTTCAACTTCTTAATTTTCACATCCATTCAATTATTTTTCTCGAAAGATCTTTTAAGTGTTGTAGATGGTGACCATTCTATACCTTCTGGAATTGTAATAATGTTTTTATTTTGATTGAATGAAACAGCTTCTTCAGTATTATTAAAGGATCTCATTTCATTCTGATAAAAGATTTTGATTTTAGCCAGATAAACAAGTTGAGCTTTGATTTTATTTTGCTTTAGCAGTTTTACCAATGGCCAAGATCTCTTTCTCATTTCTAGGACTCTCGTGGAATAATCATTGTCAAATCTTATTTGGTTACCTTTAAATGACAAAGGGCTTTTTCTCCATGCTGTTTTTAGTATTAGTTCTTTGTCTAAGAAGGATAGAAACTTCACAACTATGGATCTTGGGGCAGCTTTTGGAGAAGAAGGAATAGGTTTCCCAATGGCTCTGTGTGCTCTTTCAAGTCCATAGGACAAACCTTCTTTTAGGTCCAAAAAATCAGGCAGCCAGGAGTTTAAAAAGGTAATGATGTCTTCTCCTTCTGTTTTTTCAGGAAGACCAAAGATTCTAATATCTGTTTTCCTCTCTCTATTTTCAACATCATCCACTCTATTTATTAGCCGGTTATTTTGTTGCAAGATAAATTCACAGTGATATTCATCTTCTTTAAGTCTTTCGTCTATATCATTGAGTGAAGTTTCAATGTCCAGAATTTTAGACTGCTGCTGAAGAATTTCCTTCAAAACATCAGTTTGTTGTTGATAGTTTATTTTTAAGTTTTTAAGATTGTCAGTTAATCTATCCATCTTTAAGGGCAGTTCCTGAAGAGTAATAGATATAGACTGAATTTCTTTTTTTAGTGAGGAATCAGAATGTAAGGATTTTGAGTTGCTCATCTCTGTTCAGGTGAATAATTATCAAATTTGACAGGAAAATTTTTAAGAAAACGTACCAAAGTTGTACATCCAGTAGATTACAGATTCTAAAACAGATTGTTCAACTTTTAGTGAGTAGATGATAGAATTTAATTAAACATTTTCCCTGTTTTCTAGTAACTGATGTGGAGCTCAAGAAAAAAGCTGTTACCAGTTGGCAACCTAATGCACTCATTTTTAACATACAAACAGATTTTAAGAAGTTATCCTTTTCTAATAGGATCCCAGCCTATATAACAAAACTGAAACAATTTAAGCCCTGGCTAGACACAGAAATAAAATTCTTCCTAGATATAAACTTAAATAGTGAGGTAAATGTAATCATCCTATGGGACTCCTTGAAAGCCTATTTATATGGTAAAACTATTACTTGGTTTAATAACAAAGCAAAGGAACAGGAGTCTGAACTAACTAACATACAAAAACAAATTACATTAGTTAATAATGATAATACAAGATCTTCCTCCAATAAGAATAAGGAAATTGAATCCTTAAATAAAAAGTATAATGACATCTTAACCCACAAAACTAATGTAGCCCTAGAAGAATTAAGGTTAAATTCTTAATCTGTATCCCCAAGACATATGCGTAATCTTACACTAAGAGTTAAAAGAAATTCTATTGAAAATAACATTGTGAGTGTGATACATGAAGGGAGAAATAATAAAAAAGTCTCTGACATAAGTGATATTCTTGATGCCTTTAAATATCATTTCTCAGAACAAAATAAAAACAAAGATTCTCAACAAAATATCTCAGACCATGGCCTGGATTTTTCTAAATTGAAAAACTTACCAGAAAAATTAATTAATGAAATTCAAAAAAAATTTCCCTTAAGGAAATTAATGAAAAAATTAAAGAAAGTAAAAACAACAAATCACCAGGCATAGATGGCATTATTAATGAAATATACAAGCTTCTACCACCTTCGGCTATATAAGTCTTACATAGAGCTTTGAATGAATAATATTTACAAGGTATAATTCCACCCTCATGGAGATACTCATTAATTACTCCCATACTAAAAGAAAATAAAGATTCTCATTACTGCAGCTCATATAGACCAATTTCTTTGATTAATAATGATTACAAAATGTTAATGTCTATCTTAGTCAATAGATTTAAAAAATCACTAACACACCTAATCACTGAAGATCAAACAGGCTTTATTTATAATAGACATACCCAAGATAATATTCAAATAATTCTTACCATCATAAATATTTTAAACAGAAATAGTCAAGAAGCACTTATAAATTCCTTTGATATTGAAAAAGCATTTGATTCTTTAAATTGGAATTTTCTTTTCAAAATTCTTGAATTGTATAAGTTCCCTATTTAATTTATTTCTTTCATAAAAATATTTATAATAATAACTTAGCCGATGTAAAAGTAGGGCCATTTATATCAGAATTAATTAAAATTACTAAAGGAACCAAGCAGGGTTGTCCGATGTCTCCAATTCTTTTTGCACTAGCAATAGAACCCCTTTCTCTGGCAATTCAATATAATTCCAAAATAAAGGGATTAAATATATATAATCAATTTGATTCTAAGATAATGTTATTTGCTGATGATATACTACTTACTTTAAAAAATTCAGAAGAATCCTTACAAGAATTAGATTTAATAGTTAAAAAATGTTATTATATCTCAGGATTAAAAATTAGTAGTTCAAAGTCTAATCACATACTATTAAATAAAAAAATCAAATGATAACACCAAAATGACTATAAATTAAATAGTAGGGAAACAGGTTTCTTCTTTAAAATATTTAGGGATTGTTCTATGTGATAATATAGCTTTAACTTTGAATACAAATTACAATAACATTGTAAGTATACTAAAAACTTTTACAGAAAAATGGAATAAATTACATTTAAACTTTGAAGAGAGACTACAATTAATTAAAATGATTCTATTACCAAAAATAAACTACATTGCTTTATTTATACCCCATATTACCCAGTAAACCTATTTTAAGAGAGATAAACAGAATTCTCTTGAAATTTCTATGGTATCCAAAGAAAAGTAGAATAGCTTTCTAAAATCATATTAGACCCTGGGAGTTTGCAGGAATAAAATTTCCAGTCCTATATTAAAGCTTCTAATCTCAAAACAGTATTAAATTGGATAGATCCAAAATTTTCCTCAGCTTGGAAATCCTTACATTTAACTATTATTCTAAATGAAAATAAAGTAATAAAAAATCTACAATTGAATGATCTAAATAATTCATTTTGGTGTACACTGTGTATTAATATACAATATAATATTGTTAAACCTACAAACCTAAATTATATAAACTTTATCTATAATACTTTTAGAAGTTTTGTTAATAATAATGTTGATACCAAATTATGGTTACAACTGCTATACCCATTTAAATTTCCAAAAATGTCTTTAATAATATTAGTGCAGATGTGTTGTTATTGTCTTTCAGCTTTTCCCGGTTAGGGGTCGCCACAGTGGAACTCCGGTCCGCTAATGATTGGCAGTAGATTTTGACGAATGCCAAGGTGCCAGCTCGACATTCAACTTTCAACAAAGGCACACCCATTTACGCATGTCTTTCGAATGCCCACCCAACCACTGGGAGGACATGCAGACTCCACACAGAAGGCACTCCTAGCACTCCAGCCGAGAATTGAACGGGAGAACCTCTTGCTGTGAGGCAACAACGTTACCGCTGCACCACCGCGGATGTTAATAATATTAGTGCAGATATCCTTAATAATTGGGAAATGAAAACATTTACATGCTGGTACCATTGTACAATGAATCTAGATATGCTGGATGTGGAAAATTTAATTAGAACCTTTAATCTATCAAATTCAGATTGGTTAGTTCTTAATAGTATAAACTCATTCACTCGAGACCTATGTAGAACAATAAAGAATTATTTCTTTAAGTCTCCACCCAAATTCATACTTCTTATATATGAAATACTATATGTAGAATTTACTTGGGAAAAATTAATTTCAAAGCTCTATACAATCATTATTAATTATAAAACTACCCCTAATCAAAAATTTTGGAATTTTATCAATAAGGATTTTACCTTGTCCCTATCCCCTGAAAATAAAATTAATCTTCTACAATCCATAAAATTAACTTCTAATTTACAAGTGTGGGGGATCTTCTCCTGGAAATTCTTACATAGGGCCTTCTATACTCCTAGTAAAATAGCTAAATTTAATCTCTCCAAAGAAGTAGTATGCTGGAGATGCTCTTTAAAATGTACAGCTAATTGGTCTCATATTTTTATGAATGTTCTCTCATTCAAAAATATTGGGAGGATATTGGTAATTTCCTTCAAGCTATTTTCACTGATACCTTTGTATTATCAAAATCCTTTTTTTGTGTGTGTATAAATGAATCTACCACAATGAATAATAAAAATAAATATCTTCTTTGGACAATTTTGGTAGTAGCCAAAAATTGCATTACAAAAAAATGGAAATCACCATCCATTCCAAAATTTGAAGACTTCATGATTCTTCTGGATGAAGTAGCACTAATGGAAATAAAAGTTAAAGAACTAAGAATTTTTCCTAGAAAATGGACTAATAACCCTTGAGTGAAAGTCATCACTCTTATTAAGACAATGAATTTGGATACACTTTCTTCTAATTAATCAAACATGATTTAAGAATTGTTGAATATTATATAACTTACTTAAAAGTTTAATTATTTTCATTTTGCTATTCCTTCCTTTATTTTTCAATTGAGGCCTTTGTAAATTTTGTACATAGTTTGTTATAATTTATCATTTAAATTGTTAAACTTATTTTGTTTTTCTTTATTGTTATTGGAAAATTAAATAAAAATTTTGAGCAAAAAAAAAAAGAAAATGTGTATGAATTCAAATGCTCTGAGTCTATCAATGTGTCAGGTTAATAGCACCAATAATTTAAATGTATCCCTGATGTTGTTATGCCATGTCCCTGATTCAATTTGTATTTTTCCCCAATCATATGAGAGGTCTGAAAGGGAAAAAGCACATATTCCACTGACAACCTTAGAAAGATGATAGAATATTAGGTATGCAGTAGCATGACTCAGCTGAAGGATGTGGGTTCCAAAACCCAATTAATTGTTTGTATTGAAGAGTATCAGTTCCCATGTATTAGCCAGACGGGTGCAGACTGTAAGAGAAACACACCAATAATATGAATAAACTCTGGACAGGCCGCAGATTCTGTACAGTTGAATGGCATGCTGTTGCCTAATGGGCAGCCATTCTCGATACTGTAGGCATGTAATCCGATGTAATAGGCATCACGAGGTAATATCATAGTCTTCACTCCCACCCAGTGTCTGATGCAAACACCAAATGCAGTGCATTTGTAAGTGCGGGAGCAAGCGGGTGTAAGCCTGTTTGGCCACCAGTATGCGAGTATTACACTGGTAAACCAATGTAGAGGCTAACTGAGTGTAAGAAACTGTAACTGGAGGTTAGCATTGCTTAGCTCCATGCAAACCCACGCACACCCACTCACAAGTGCTTTAATGTGCCTTAATCACTCCGTATCCAATGGCCTTGTTCTGCCCAGCAACAAAATAAACGGCCTCTGCAAGGCTCAAAACCAGGACCCTGCAAACACAGCTATTGTGATTTAACACTAAGCCATGGCAGACATACAGACATCGGACCTTATCACAAACATATCATCCAGCGCAGTCATTCAACAGTATAGGAAATGTATTCCATCATGTTGAAGTATGTGTGTGTTTATGTCCAGATATAGATACATACATATATATAGATATATCAGGAACATCCCATGTGAACATAAAGCATTACAAAGGAATTAAAAGGGAAACACCAGCAATGCCTGTATTATGTAGTGGTGTTGTCCTATGTAATATCAAGACTCCCTCAGACAGACATGTGTCATTCATACACGCAAACATTTGTACATTGGCTATATACATAACTCTGTGCATGTTATTTACATTAACACAACAGTTCCTGTCCAATCATTATGTGAGAACAGTAGTCTTGCAAGGTGCTGTGTTCAACATCATCATCATGATAAAAGTAAATAGGGTAACCATACAAGGACCGGTAGTGTTGTGTGTACAATGGGGTCATCCGCATCACATGTACCTGGAACATTTGGGAGTCATGTGCATACTAGGACCGTGTGCCTGAGAGACAGGGGTGAGGACAACTGGAGTATTTTGTGATGCATATTAAAAGGGTTACATGTGTCCAGTGGACACGTGTGAAATGGACAGCTATGTATGGGGTAAATGTTGTTCTAGGAACTGATTTGCATTTTGTTTTCATAGGGTGAGAGTGGGATGTGGGGGAAGGAGAGTAGTTATGCTCGTAGAGGATAGGTAGGGTAGGATGACAGACAGGACAGCATACAGGGTCAGTATATGACACATGTGGGGGATACACCTCGGATGGGGAGGGGTGTTTGGCAGTCACAAGCCCATGAGCCCCAAGATGGAAACAGTGGGACAGAGGTCCCCAGCCATGGGCAGCCACCACTGCACCAAAACAGCTGCAAAGGTGGCAGTGCTGGGGGCTGTCTAGGAGGGGCAGCCTCACCCTGTAAATGTGACACTCTGCCCTTGAGCTGGTGTATTTGGCCTAGAAACCCCTTATTGAGCCCCCTACGCACCATGTCCGGGACTGTACAACAGCAGACATGTTCCTGTCTGGACCTACTCCCAGGGGGGACAAGCCCCATCCTCAGTGGTGGTACCACTAGAAGGTGGTGCAGAACCAACAGAGGTGGAGGTCCAAGGCTGGGCCTCAGATGTGCTGGTGCCCAGTGCCATGGCCAGCTGAAGTGGGACAGGAGGTTCTGCCAGGACCTCCAAACCCATGCAGCCTATGGTGTTGCAGTTTAAACACAGATATGGCTTAGTAATAGTCAACAGCATTCAGGATTACTTATAACAGCATGCATAGATATATCCATCAACCCAACACAACAGATGGTATACATTTGCAGAGGGAGCACAACACATGCATATATACTAAATGACATCTGTACAAAGTGTAGAAGACTTCTGACTGCAGCTATGAACAGTGGCCCATTATTGGCATGTCACTGAGAACCCCAAACAGTGTCTGTCATACCACTGTTTCATGTGACATATGTCCAATCAGGAATGCGATGGCAGTAACTCATCACTATCACCACGTACTGAGTGCAATCCTCACACTATGCTCCTGCAGTTCACAGATGTGTGTTCAGTGAGTAACACAGAAAACAAATGGTTTCACACACTGACCAGTCCACAAATGGCCATACAGATGGGGGTCTCTCACAGAGTACTGTCTTGTCAGTTTTAAAACATGCAGAATAACCATTACCACACACAACTTGTTAAACAGGCAGTAGTCTCAATGAAGCATAGCTACACTTGCATGCCGTAGTCATGTCTGGCACATCACCCTCCTGTCTTTAGGCTATTTCTTACTGTGTATGTTGTTTGAGGAACATCCAGATATCATCTGTGATGCCGTTTACCAAACACCAGATCCGGGTACCACTCACAGGGACTGTCATGGGCAAACACCAACATGATGTTTCTAGATATTATACTGTGTTTTTCATGCAATTGGCTATGGGAACATCATCACAGCTGTTCCACATGCAATGAGCTACAGGAGTACTGCAACAGGTGCAGAGGCCATCACCTGATCATGACCATTACTTACAAAACACAAGCTGCTGCTGAGCAGGTGTACACCTCCACATCCACCAGAGAGTGTTTGGGAGGGACAGACAGAGGCAAAGTACATCAGAGAAGGGCTTGGAGTCTAAAACCTAAGCATCGTCTGTCACACACCTGCCACTACAGGGGTTCAAACCCCTGACTGACTAGTCATTACTATTATAAGTGCATGCAGTTACTCCATGTGCCACAAAGCTGACATGTTGGTGTGCTGTAAGAACATATATGTGTGCTGGTGAGCGACATCTGCAACAGAGATATAGTAGACATACATTAGGTGAAGCACACATGCCTGTCCACATGAATGGATGTCATTGTCAACACCACCACACTTTGTAATGGACTCACATTGACACTCTTTGCCAGGCCCACAAATACACTTACAAACTACTTAGTTTGCCAAACTGCAGTAATGCACAGGTACTACGTGCACCACAGGGGATATCCGGAGGTTCTGTGGGCTAGGGCATGTGAACATGTTTGACATCTGTCAGTATGCCAATGGGAGTTATACTCGGAGTGACTGTGGTTGGGAGCATCATACCCCACACGCAGACACAAGGTGCCAGTACTGACATGCATGTGTGCATTGCTTCATGGGTGTGTAGTGGTTGGCTGTGCAAGATGGCTGTACAAGGCTGGGTGAGGGGTAATCCCTGGCATCACGCCACCCAACAATGGTGTGAAGTGTGGTATAGGGGTGTAGTGTTTACAATGTCCCACACAGATGGGTATTGTATGAACTGTCCTGACATCCTGGTTACCATTGTGCATGGCCATAGCTTTGCAATGCATGTCATGTCTGTGTTTGATAGTCCTTGACATGGACATTGCCTGGGATGTGCATGTCCCACAATAATGTACAGTGACATGTACAGGTGTACCTGGTTTGGCTGGCACATGTTGTGTACACAGACTGTTATCCTCTGATATGCCAATACTGGCCTGGTGTGGCAGGACCTGCTTATAGTCAGCAGGCTGACCCTGCACCTGCATTGATAGCATGATACAGGTATTCCCTGGTGTCAGTGGCATCAGTCCATACAGAGCACATGTGTAAGGCATTGTATGGCCTCTGTGGATCACATTTTATGGCACCACGTATCTTGCAGGCATCCAGTGGGGAACATAGTGAAGGCACATTGTCCGCAATTATGTGCCTATTGTACTGCTGTACAGGGTGCCATGCCCTCTGCAGCCCACTGCATTCACACCATGCCTACTATATGTCATCAATGTGCAGGGTACTAGCAACATAGCGGGATATTCTAGGCAAGTGTGTTTGTATATGACACATGGGTTCAGGATGTATTCTGGGCAATAGTAGGGTTGCATACTTTGTTCACCAGGCCTTTTGCCAGATGTAGGAGTATGGCTTGCCAACACAGTCCCTTGGCTGACTGACATCTGTACTCCTCGTGAGGTGGACATTGTCACATATAAGACGGACACCATATAGGAAAACTACAAAATCCGCTCCCCAACATGTCCAGTAGTTAGACACTCACAGCCACTTCCACACAGGCTCTGACAGTCAAACACACACACCTGCCATGTCTTGGAATAGAACCCTACCTAACTAGTGTGTTATACTACAGCATTACACAGTTACAGCATGCGCTACGGAGATCACTGGGTTACAGCAGTCCCAGAGGTGTATGTCTAGGTGGGTGACATCAGCAGGATTGCCAAAGGTGGTCATGTGAATTGTAAAGAGTGTGCATACTCTAAAAAGCATTGTTCTTGTCTCTGGCAGACAGAGACACACACACACAGTTGGCCTCTCTTGGAATGGAACCCCTACCCAACTCGTTTATTACACTACATCAATACACAGTTACAGCAAGAGCTACAGAGAATACTGGGTTACAGCAGTCCTAGAGATGTATTTCTAGGTGGGTGACATCAGCAGGATTGCCAAAGGTGGTCATGTGAATTGTAAAGAGTGTGCATACTCTAAAAGCATTGTTTATTTCACAGGCAAGCAGACACACACACACACACACACACACACACACACACACACACACACACATACACACACACACACACAGACACACCTGACCTGTCTGGGATTAGAACACCTTCCAAACTAGTTTAACACACTACAGCATTACACAATTACAGCACGTGCCATGGAGATTACTGGGTTACAGCAGTCCCAGAGGTGTATTCGTAGGTGGGTGACATCAGCAGGATTGCCAAAGAAGGACATTCCAAGTGTACTGCAGGTTGTACATGTTTATTACCTGCATGTACCCGCTGCTTACTGTCACAAAAACACATTTACACCTGCTTACAACTGCCTTATGTAGTCCTAGTTGACAGTATCAACAAGGCTTACAGGTCTTGAACCCTAGATCATGCACACTGAGGTCACTGGATGTACCACTAAGCCATTTGGGTTGTACACATGTTGCATGGAGTCTATAATGCACATCCTACTAAAGGTATTCCACAGTACTGAAAACAAATGGGACAGTCCCTTTGTGTACATATGTACAGTACCCTTGAATGTACTGTACTCTGTGAAACAACAAAGACAAGTCTACATCTGTACAACTGTCATAACTACATATATATATATATATATATATATATATATATATATATATATATATATATATGCACCTACGGAATGTGTACACGCACACACACACACACACACACACACACACACACACACACGTCTGAACACCCTTTGTGACACAGAAGGTTCCAAAGGAACTGATGTGTACACAAAACGGAAGCATATCTTGTGTTATAACATGTAAATCATAAGCAGTTCACCAGAGAAGGGATGGTTGTTGTGCAAGTGGAGTTTGGGGTGGGGAATGATGGCTAATGTAATTAACCCCGGGGACTGTGGAGTTAGGGTGGAGGAATTATGAGTATGGACCTACACCCCAGGGACCACTTCTGTGTCACTGCTCGACAGTGGCACAGAAAATAACATACCCAACTTTAGTCGTGCTTGACTGTGTATTCTTTACCATTCCTAACTATGTAATACTTTGTAGACACCGGTCACCACAGATGGCTACCATGGTGTGTTAAAAGACATTACACATGTGTATGCCTGGCTACAGGGTAGTCACACACGCAAACACGCACACACTTGCCAGAATTGTGCATACACGTCTTGCCTATGAAAAGGTAACTAGTACAGTGGTATGCAGTTGGGGTATGTGCCACAAAATACATACAATTACACTTACTCTGATTCCACTTCTGAGCTGGGTGACATCACAGGACCGATTACTTGCAGTGGGGAGGGGGGAAGAGAGAGGTTTATCAGTTGGCAAGGATAAAGGCCAGTGCAAAAGGAGGTATCTCTTTGGAATGCAGCAAAACCCACTGTCATGACAGGATGCAGACACAAATACACACACACAACCACACAGCCATTTGCGGACGCACACACTCAGGCATATGCTGACACACACACACACACACACACACACTCAGGCATTTGCTGTCACACACACAAACACATGCACACAGTTGCCAGTGGTGGGATCAGAACTCCTGCCTATCTACAGATAACTATTACAGTACTATGCAGTTACGAGACACGCCACAGAGATTACACATTCCAAGGCAGTCAGACTGCTCTAATTGAGGACAACAACAGGGAGACTGACAGTCACGAAGTACATAGCTGTAGACCTGTGTGTTTAAAGTAGGTGTCCATTACAACCTGTATGCACAAACAAGACACATCATCCACAGGTAGACCTGAGAGGTATAGTTGTAGCACAACAGGAACCCAAACTGGAGTATGGCCATCTGCGGAATGGACAACTACTATCACTATACTGGGTTACAGTGGGCATGCTCATACACTTAGTAGCACAGGGCTGTGTGGGATGCACTCTGATTCTAACCACTGAAGGCCACAGTGTGCATGCTCAAACACTTACATGTACAGAACACGTTGTAATGGGCTCCTATTGTAAACACACAGACTTACAGCTAGGAACATCTTACCGGTCAGTATATATGCACATCATACTGGTTTACTACCTGATACCTGTATATGGCCCATAAATGATATATCTGTGTCTGTGCTGTGTGATACACATGCATACATGTACATGAAGTACTGACATATATATGTTACGTATACATATTCATGCATGTGTGGACGTGACAGACAATAGGTTACCTGGATCGCTACCTACAGCATGTGTCACACACCTTGCTGCCCTGAAAGGCGTACATTGATAGTAGGTTGTGGACAGTGACATTATACATGGAACAGTGGCATGTGGAAGCATAGTGTGTGAGCCACCTTGTGTAATGGTATTGAGGTGCAGGTGTCAAGATGACCTCTCCCAGCTGTGTTAGTAGTTGTCATTATTATCAGGACTGCTACCCTAAGTATATCTCACATTGGTCATATACACAAATTCTGCTGCTGTCCATCATCTTACATGAGGCATTTGCTACCGAGCACATTAATGCCACACACAGTGATGTCATGGTATGGGTGGCAACTGCTAGACCAAAACAATGAGCCAATGTCCTGCTGCTATTATGAGGTTGTCCAGTGTCTGTCATTCCGGGCTGTCATGATTAAATGATGAGCCTTCAACACAGAACACATGCATCCATGTTACACGTGTGCGTGTGGATAATACCTAGGTCGCATTTACCCATATAGCCGCATTCCAAGGCAAATGTCCTACACACAGAAGTAACACCCTGACACCTACATGACAATTGCATTGGATGCTTATGCTAACCAGTGCTAAATGTGTAGCTTTAGTAATTCATTTGCTCAATGTAGAACCTACAATGGGGAATACTGACATCTCTGCAGTGAGGAACACCTGGCTGAAGGCTCTGTAGTGCACAATTGCACTACCACCATATAACTCAGATCCAGACATGTGGGTCATAACAGTGGTATGGACCATTCCTGGTGGTGATGTACACATATTCATAAAGGCTACTCACATGTAAAGACCACTACTTTGACATAACGCATCACAGATGAGTCAGGTACAGGTGGCAGTGGTAAATCCTGCATTCTAGGTTGTATTCTCATATACATCTACCACCTTGTTCCCAGACTACCAGCACACAGCCATATGTGGTATGACATAGTATGGTAGACCACCAGATAACCCTCGATATGTGCTGTTGTAATATATGTACACTTGGCTACTCGGTGAAAGTGGTGGTGTCCTACCAGTACATGAATACAACATCCATTATGGTGTAATGCTCGGCTATGTTTCACACATGGGGTGGGGAAGGTGTGGAATGTATCCTCTTGACCTGCTAGTGCATGTACTGATGTAGACCGCATATGTGTACATGTATTGATGTTTGTGTAGATTCCATGTCTGTGCAGTGTCTGATGTCTGAAGGTGACTGTTATCTTAGTACATCATGCTGTTGCAATACAGCCTCAACATTGCCAACTGTATATGGTGATATGCTCTAAGTACAGTAAGCCATACATGAGGTATGGACAGATGTTTGGACATGACTACTAAGTGGTGGGGCTTCTTTGCAGATGAATGATTACTGAGGACAGCTCACTGGTGTGTTACAACCAGTCCTACAATAACCTGTGTACCTGCTAAGGTCAGGTTTTGTTAATTGAAGTGGAAGACAGAAAATGTAGAATGATGTAAAGGTGACACTGAAGGCAAACTTCATGACACCTGTAAAAGTAATACCTCCCCTGTGCATATATTGTGCATATATCAGCACAGTTGTCAAAGGAAAGAGTCAGTAAGCATTCTACAAGATGCAATAGTGCTGTACTTCTGTAGTACCTATCATGAGGTAGGCAGGTGTTTGATTCACAGTACTGGCACATGTGGGTATGTGTGTCCATATATGTCACGTATGGTTGGGAATACATCCCACATGTTATCACTCTCCTGAACACTGTTGTTGACACCAGTACAGAGTGAAGTGTAAAAAGAAAGGCATAGGCAGGTGGTTAAACCTCACACATGTAAAGTGTCTGTATGTGTGTGACATAGGTGTATATCTTTGTGAAAGCCTGTGTGTGTGTGTGTGTGTGTGTGTGTGTGTGTGTGTGTGTGTGTGTGTGTGTATGGCTGTCTGTGTGTATGGCTGTCCGGTTCCTGGAATGAGGCTGTATTTTACCATAGTAAAATGTTAATGCCCCCTCCCCCAATCCACTCAATGCAATCTAGCATCCCTGTTGATATCATCAATCATAGACAGGCATAATAACTGCCTGTTAACATGTACACCCTGGGGTGTGACCTGTTGTTACATAGCCTACTGATGGACCCCCCTCCCCACATACACTCACTGCACTGTAGTATCCCTGTTGATGTCCTCGATCTTAGGCCATTCCAACTACCTGTACATGTGTAATCTCTGTGGTGCATCTTGTAATTGCGTAGTACTATAATGATGATATGCACATAGGCAGGGGTTCTCAAACAAACACTGGCAACTGTGTGTGTTTGTGTCAGAGTGTGGGTTACTGTGTCTGTGAATCCCTGAGTGTGTGGGTGTGTCTGTGTTTGCATGCTGTCATGGCAGTGGGTATTACTGCTTCCCAATGAGAAGCCACTATTTCCACTGGCCTTTACCCTTGTCATCCGGCATACCACTCTTTTACCCACTCCGTGCTCCAGGTAACTATACCTGTAATGTCACCCACTATGGATGTGATGGCTCTGAACACAGTAGCTTACTACACAGCTATCATGGTCTTGGATCATTAGAACAGTAAACATAATTGAAACATGGGAGAATATAACTGTGATGTGGAAGCTACAAAGTGCATGCAGGTATTGTCATACTGACCTGTGTGTAGTCAACATGTAAATATGGGACACCCGCAAACACTGAAATCCCCTAGCACATGCAACTACACCTGAAAGAGGAAGGCAGAACATCAAGATCAACATGCTGTTAGTGTTGTTACACATGATACATACTGTCAAACGTACAAAATGCATTCTAAAACTGCAATACATGGTATGTCTGCTGCCTGTCAACAATACTCAAAAATATTAATCTACAATTGTCTACCTAGTATGTTCACCCTGTGCATCAGACCATATGAACATGTCCCTGCACTGATGGTGTGGATGACAGGGATGCGGCACAGGCATCATCATATGCACAGGGTGATAATGTTTTCCAGAGGCCTAGGCTGTGCCATTGGATGACATCATGTGTGTGTGTTAGGGCCTGTGATATCATTGGGTGTGTGTGGATGTTATGTGTGTGTGTGTGTGTGTGTGTGTGTGTGTGTGTGTGTGTGTGTGTGTGTGTGTGTGTGTGTGTGTGTGTGTGTGTGTGTGTGTGTGTGTGTGTGTGTGTTGAGGTGCCCTACATTTGTTTCCAGTGTGTATGTATGCATGCACACAGGTCTGGTATGTGGCTGGCCTACACAGGGGTATTCTTGACAGCTGAAGACTGTACAAGGCAGGTTTCACAGTTCATGGTGTCCTGCCACAGCCATGTGACCTGCACTTGCCAGGGGTTGCACGGGCACTACCAGGCAGAGGTCCAGATTGGGTACCATCTGATGACACATCCACTGGAATTGTGTCCTTGTTGGGACCATCCAGGACCATTTGCACGTGGCCTGCTGTGTCCTGGGAGCGGGCATATGCAGTAACATGTTCAGGTAGACCTTCAACAGGTAATGTAGCTGACCTATGTCCACTTGCCAGACGCCTCACTCCCAGCAGATTTTATTTATTTATTGACATTTGTTAACTGGGATTGTCCAACTGGGCTTGTGGCCCATTTTCAGTGGAGACCCCAGGAGAAAAGCTCCAGTTATACATTTTAAAACAAGTACAATTTTAAACAATATTGATATAATAGCAGTTATAGCAAAATGATTCACATGTGTTGGGTTATATGCATAAAGTTAAAGTTGCATTAAAAAGAAGCTAAGTAACAATTTTACATTGATATAGTTCAATAGGTCAACAATAAACATTTTTAGTTTGTATAAAATTGTGCAAATGCATAGTAAACACATTGGAGAGAGAGGTGTAATGAGGTACTAAGTATGGTCCTTTTAAGGGTACATAAAGGGAAGGAAGACTAGGTAGGGTCATGGCAAGGGCAGGTTCTGGAATTGAGAAAATAAGCTTTTAGTTCGTTTTTAAAGTGTGAGGTGTGGGAGATTGAACGTAAGTCAAGAGGAAGTTTGTTCCAAGCATGGGCAAGGGAGTGTTTGTAGAGTAGTTTGCCTACTAACCTTTTTGGGTGGTAAATATCAAGAAATTGTTGGTTAGAAGTATGGAGGGTCCGGGATGGGATGGAGATGGAGACTAAGGAAGATAGAGATGGACAGACGGAGGGTTTATAAACAATAGAGTGCAGCATATGAAATTGATAAGATAGCAGAAACTGGGGAAGTTCAAGCCATTGAAGAGAGTTTAAAGAAATGCAGTAGTGTTAGTTGTATGGGGAGTTAGTAATGAATCAGGCTATTTTATGGTAAGTCTGTTGCAGTTTGTTTAGAGTGGAGGTCTGGATATTGGTAAGAACTGGGGTGGCGTATAAGAGGGAGGGGAGGAGGAGTGCCTGGCCCAGGGTAAGTCTAGATTCAGGGGTTAGGAATTTTTTGTTCCGATATAGCAGATCTAGTTTCTGCTTTGTTTTTTTTTATACATTGGAGTATGTGTAGGTTGAACTTGAGGTTGAACTTGAGTTCGTCATCAATAATGACCCCTAGGAGTTTTGTGTGGGAGTCAGGTTGGATGTTTGTATTGTTAGAAGATGTAATAGAAAAGGAGGTTTTGTGATGAGAAAGAGAACGGGGAAGGAAAAGTAGGAGTTTGGTCTTTTTGGGATTTAGGATCAATAGGTTGTGAGAGAGCCATTGTTCAGTGGATAGTAGGGCCTGTTGGGTCAGGGAGTGTAGTTCAGGAATGTTATTTGAGATGGATATAAGTGTGGAGTCGTCGGCATACTGAATAAGGGAGGATTCTTTGCATGAGGTGTAAAGATTATCGGTGAAGATGTTAAACAAAGAGGTCCCAAGATGGAGCCTTGGGGAACACCAGTGGAGATGGGAAGGAAAGGTGAGGAGGATGAGAGCCATTTGACAGATTGTTCTCTGCCAGATAGGTAACTATTAAACCAGGCAAGTGTGGAGGGGGATAGGTGGAGATTTGCGAGTTTGGATAGTAGTAGAAGATAAGAGACAGTATCAAAGGCTTTGGAGAGATATAGGAAGAGACAGGAAATGAGTTTATTGTTATCTAGGGCCTCTTCAATGATATGACTGAAGGAGTGGAGGGCAGTGGTGGTGCTGTGGTGAGGACGAAATCCATGTTGTGTAGGGGTAAGTAAGTGGTGTGTGAGGAGGTGATTGAGAAGCTGTGAGTGAATACATTTTTCTAATATCTTGGAGATGGGGGACAGAATGGCAATGGGTCGGTAGTTTGAGGGGTCAGTGGAGTTTCCACCTTTATGAAGAGGGATAGTGAAGAAAGATTTCCAAAGGGTGGGGACAGTTGATTCCAGAATAGATCGATTAATTAGTATAGATACAGGATAGGCAATTGAATCAGCAGCAAGTTTGAGGAATGTAGGAGATAGATTGTCAGTGGAAGGAGAGCAAGGTTTTAGCTTGAGTAGTAGAGATTTGATGTAAGTAATGGGAACTGGCTCAAAAGAAAACAAAGTTGTGTTAGTGGGACTTGGAGAGGTGGGTGTTAAAGTAGAGTTTGGCTTAGAGGTTACCAGATTTTGGATGGAAGAGATAAAGTGTTTATTCAGGAGGGTAGCTGTTTCCTGAGAGGAATAGTTAGGGTATGGGAAGGGATTAGAGGGCTTTCCAGGATAGATGTTCCAGCACAGACATTCCACACTCGAGGATAGACATGCCATGGTCAAGGACTCCCACCATGTCACCCAATCGTCTATTCAAAACATCTGTAAGATGAGGGTGAGCATTTGCAAGTGCCTGGATATTGTCAGTTAATGAATGGACAGCAGCCCTCTGAAGCCTCAGATCTTCTCTATTGTGCCATTCAGCATGTGCCTGTGCCTCCATTACAGCCCAAAACATGCGTCTGGTGACTCCAGCTGATGTGCTTTGTCTCGCAGGGATATGTTGGCCAGTGGTCCTCCTACGAGCAGCACTGGGCACATGCCGGTGTGGAACATCACCAGTCTGTTGACTGGGATCATGGTGTGCAGGCACACCTTCCATAGTCACCACACTTCCCTGTTCCATGCTACCACTCGCCAACTGTCCTTCCTCTATGGCTGGTGGTGATGGGGTATGTGCAGGCAGGGGAACTGTGTGCGAGTATGAGGGGGAGACAGGTAGAATGGCAACCAATGGCACAGATTCAGCCCCTGACAACCCTGCCTGTGCCTCAATCATACTATCATCATCATTGCTAGAGTCTGTGGGGACACTAACATCAGGTGGACCACAGGAGGGAAATGCACCTACATCAACACCTGTGAGGGGAAGACAAGAACTGTACATTACAAGTTATACCAGACACACACAGACAGACAGAGACACACACACAGACAAACAGACAGACAGAGACACACACAGACCAACAGAGACACACAGACAGATGGAGACACACACAGACAAACGGAGACACACACAGACAGAGACACACACACAGACACAGACACAGACAGACAGACACACACACACACACACACACACACACACACACACACACACACACACACACACACACACACACACACACACACACAGACACACACACACACAGACACACACAGACACACACGCTACATGGAGATGATATGGCAGATGGCATTCAGCTTAGACAATTATAGTTTCAGATTAGGCAATTTTAGTGTTAGTTAGCATACATCCCTGAGTTGCACACAACAGTATGTGTGTGTTATAGCAGACAACATGCACCTTACACAATTATAGTGGTTGTTAGCATACATGCCTGTATTGCTCCATTTGTGTTAGTAGCCTATGCCCCATACCTGCAACACAATGCATGCACTTTGCACTATTGCACTGCAGTGCCATGGTGTGTGCAACATACACCACATGTTAACAGACTATCACTGACCTTTGTATATCTGCCACTGATGCTTTCTGTTGGCCACCGCCCCTATGTGTGAGGACATGAGCAGTAGGGTATGTTGACGGCATACTATGTTTGCCTGAGCCCTAGCTTGCTTATCTCCCCCAAAGCAGTGCATGTCTGTTCAACATTATTCCGCCTACCCCTGAACTGAGTGTAGACATTGTGCATGTGGCTGTACACACATGTTTGACATGGCTGTCCCTACTTTGCAATGGTGCCACAGACCAGTACAGGTTTACAGTACACTGGCCTGCTATGTGGCGTATGACCTTGCCAATCACATGTAGTATGACATGTCTTCTGCTGACATTTTGAATGACATGCATGCATGTGTAACACAATGATGTCCTTTCCAATCTACAATACGGTAATGGTTTTCCAATGCAGGGACCTTCAACTGATGCAATGTTGTCTGTCCACCCTAAAAATATGCAGGGACATACTGTACATTGAGCTGATGTGCATAGCCATTGCAGGGCATCATGTGGCTTCACAATTGCTATACAGTGTGAGCTACTGACAGTTCATAGCCATGACTATGTTCACATAAAATACATATCTAATGTGGAATGTGACCCACGTCACTGAGGTGTATACACAATAAACCCTAATGTGGAATGTGTGACACAGGTCACAGAAGAGTATACGGATGACACCCCTGCACATCTGCAACCATATTACTGATACCTGGCAACTATGCCCACACATGGCTAACTTACAAATACTCTATGTCCCACATGCCATCTGTGTACCTCACACACATGAGGAGCAGGCATGACAGTGATGTCTGACACCAGCAAGGTAAATGTACTGCATCTGTGGCTTGATGTGGATGTATGTGTATGTTGTGCAACACATGTATGTATTTGGATACTGTATAGGCGAATGCTTCCATGTCATGACACACTCAAGATGTTCAAGACATGTTATGTAGTAGTTTCATGTTATGCCTACACAAGCTGTTCACAGGCCTGTATGATGTTTAGTGTTTCACATCTGCAATATCACCATTACACAAAGGCCATAGTTGTATTGTGTCGAGCCAGTGTACAACAGGGTATACACACATGTACATCACTTCTACTGTGTGTGTTGCTTCATGTCTCTGGCCATCCTACATGGCCATGTGTACACATGTTCAGTCCAATGGTTGTGATGGCCATCTTATTTCACATGTCAGTGTTATCCCATATGACATACATCCATAGATGTCATATGCTCCACTGAGGACAGGGTTATGCAGACAAAGGGTGGTATGTATGGGATGTGAGACATGTTTTGCAGGATAGTTGAGCAGTGTTGCAGTCAGCCCACTGCATGTCATGGACATGTCTGATAGCACATGACATTGTGTGACATTCATAGCAAGGGTATACTCCACAAGAGTGTATCCTGTGGGCCAGTCATACTCCAGCTCCAACACATTTAGAGTGTGTGCACACATATGCTCTCTGTACAGTACTGTTCATATTCCCAACATGTGTAATGCTGATATGTAGTACCTGTCCCTACAGTGGAACATACCTCCACCATTGTATTCACTGTTGTCCACACATCTGGCAATGACAGTTTGGAAGGTTTAGTGTAGGTGTTCCATATAGTCTTCAATTGTTTCACATAGGTAAACAGTGTGATGCATTGCAGGTATGACCAGTGTCCATTAACAGGACCACAATACATTATGTGTACTTGTGCTATGGCAGATGGCATGCAATTAATATGTTCCATGCATTATCAAGCCTGGTAAATAGTAACAATCTCACCTGACACAGGCTGCTGACGTTGCAAAATGCCAGCGGTACCTAAATAGGAGTGTCACAGCAGTAATATCATTATCCACACCTGTATGATAGCTACAGGGTGCAATGTCCATGTTAGCACATAAGCCAGTACAATACACTATACTACGTATGCACATATGTGCATACATAGTGTAGCAGACTATAGTATATGGCATGTGTGCATGCATGCATTGCATATGATGTTACATTACATATTGTACAGTAACACATGTAACTATGTGATATATAGTTGTGTTTTATGTGCAGTAGTGACTTACCAGGCAACTCCAGGCTCGGTGGTTGAGAGACACCCACCTCCACAATACCAGCTAAAGCTTGTGAATGGAGGTCTGCAGGTATCCCCAGGTTGGCCAGTAGCTCCTCAGTACGTGTGAGTGGGGGATGGGTGAGTGACCTCCCACCTGTTGCACCTTGTTTCCTTGGTGATTGCATTAGCACGCTGTTTCACCCATCTTATCAGGTCAGTGCATTGTTGGCGCACCTGCTGATAGGTGCGATTGTGAATGCCAACATCATTTACCCTCCTGCAGAGTTCCTCCCACAGGGCATCCCGCTGCTGTGCATCCTGTGGCATGTGGCTGAAGAGCGCTGTGTAGTTGTCGAGGACGTATGGGATGAGGATCTTATCCTCCAAATGGCTGTACGCCGGCAGTCTGCTACGTGGCATACCTGGAAGACATAATGATGGAGACAGGTCACAGTAACTCACAGAGAAGTACAGCAGTACAGCTGAACATACATGTGTATCACATTTATTAAGATTACAGATACTTCTTTGTAAATCTACATGACACTAATGCCACTGACATGTATAAGTCACACACATTTGACACCTACTGGTGATGTGATGTTATCACCATATATGTGTGTGTCATGTAATGACATTGCTCATAGACCGTGTGGATGTTGTCTTGGCGTGGGCATGTCTGTTTGTCTGTAGTGGTGTCTTTACCTATCAGCACATGCCTGGATGTGTTCACATTACTGCAATTGACCTTAATGCTGTGTATATGTCACATATATAGTCATACATAACCGTTAGGGACATGACCTGTGACCCTGCAGACTTGCAAGCATGTATGCGTTTTGCCATATATATCTACATGGCACTGTACAGCTGTGTAGCATCCTGACATGTATTGCCTGTGTTGCACATGTGTAACACATGGGACAATAGCTAGCCTGATGATATTTGCAGGGTTGGATATCAACTATAACATGTATGGTCATAGTGATCTAGTAGGCTATATGCCCTGGGCCATTTATGAGTCTAGGCAGACAGGTTACCTAGCTGTAGGAAACAGACAGGTAAGTTTCAGTGGCCAGTTCAAGCAGTGCCACAGAACTGATACACATGGTTACTGATATATTTGTCATGTGGTCATCACACCATGTCACAGAGCGGGGCGATGTGCAGCTTCGCTGGACAAGGATGCATAGTATGCCAAGAGTATGTTAAGTGTATGGGACAGGGATCTGTCAGGCATGTTGTGATCCTTGTACTAGAAAGGTGGATGTCCATGATGTATGTGTTTATTTGGGATCGGATGTGTTAAGTGTAGCATGTCCAACACCTCTGGGTTAGACATGACTTTATTCAGGGTAGGCTGCATGCTACATAGTGCAGCTAGGGATTGGGAAGGGCAGTGTAGGCCATCTACACATGGGCAATAACCCTTAAAGGAAATATGTGATCTATTATGGGTCACATGGGTGTTGAGTATGGCTGAGCAGTTATCTCTATATTCCTGGATGGCACCCTGTCATGATTAGGGGTGCCACATATGACTACCTGTCTTTTGTGGTGACGTAACTATCAAAGGGAAGTTCTGTCCAGCTGCATCCCATACACACAGTTGCCATTATGTTGACTGCTGCCTAGGTGGTAGTTAATGGGTACAGGGTTTGTAACATAGGGGATGACAATGCAATACTTAGCTATCAGATTGTGGCCATACATCACACACCACACATCTGACACACTAAGGCCCTCCTGTATGTTGAACACAGCACACATTCAGTCAACTATTGCTCCTAGTTCTTAGTCATTTGCAAACATTAATAGGCTGATGCCTTCTATGTTAGTCTGTGTGGTATAGATAACAAAGAGGGGGAGTACCAGGAATGACCCCTGTATTACTGTGGCTGGCACTGGTTTGATGTGCATGTATTAGTCAGACACATTTCTGTAGTGTTGGTTCTGCCAGTAGTCCAGTTGCCAACCACTCCTGTGACATAGGAATATACACCTAGTTTACTGAGTGTAGCTGGAACACAGTATGGGTGATGGTGTCCTACGACCTGGCAAGGTCATGATATGCAGTGTGAATCAACCCTACTGTCATCTACATCTGTGCCAAGTACATCAATTATGTTGACCACAGTTTATGGCCGTACAGACCAGACTCAGCAGGGTAGTTGTGCACTATGTCCCATTATCAATGGTGTTTGTGGGGTGTGATAACTGTTGCTGTGCACCATTTGGTGTGTACACAGCCTGACATGGAGCTATGATTGAACATGATGTGTATGTGGATAGCTGAATGTTCTTACATTTATATAGGATACACCTTGGGATGTTGACAGGTCCCATGAAAGCTGTTTGTATGGCTTTAGAGAGTGCAGCTTGTACCTGCATAGTCATTAGTACAGGGGCCCTGTAGTGTACATGGATATATTACTAAGTGTACCTGTTGGGGGTGGGGGGAGGTGGGAGTGGGTTTAGGTTCTCTGAGACCCTATCTGGATGAACGGGTGCTATTTCTGTAGGTGCAGTGCTTCCCATACCATAGTGCTGTGCAGCACGGCAGGTCTTGTGGTTGCCATTACGATTAATGACACAGATATAGAATGCTCTGTGCTTGGCCTCATAATATGTGGCTGATTAGTTTCACAGTAGCTTTGCTTGGTTTTATATGGTGTATCTGCATCTTACTGAGGCTGACCAGGGATCACCTACACTCATGTGTGTTCACTCATGAAACAGTTGCTACCTTCTGTGGTACAGTTTAAAGAATGGTACCACCAGTTTCCTACTTGTTTGTGTTGAATCCTGGTTCTGTTTCAATGGCAAAATCACTGCACATATGTGACTGCTTAAGGTTCATTTGTGTAAGATTCAGCATTTACACATGCATTGTCCATCTGTATGGGTGCCATGGCATTCACCACTCTGCTCTTAGGAAACATAACATTGGCATTGGAGGCTAACTATGTGTAGCATACTGTTAGCCCTGTTTGTGTGAATACTGTGATCCAGGTCAGTGGAGTCGATGGAATCTAACATGCATTGAGCACAGGTGTTGGTACATGAGGAGTCTTCCCAGTTCATAATGGAATAGTTGAGAGTAGCCATTATTATGGTTCTGTCTCAGACATAATCTTCCCCATTACAGCACATTATGACAGTTGGGAAGTCCGCGGCCTGGTGGGTGATCTGTCTCAAGGTGCATTTTGAATTCCACTTTGACACAAAGGTAGTTGCTCAGCATAATGCATCTGATGTTATGCAAGTGCAATTAGGGTGGGGGTGTACATAGCCTTCAGGAATATGGACACACCTGCAGCCCGTGTGTTCCAATAAAGGATAATGGGCAAGAGGTGAGGTATGTGTTATAACATGGTCATGCAGGTGTGCTCTCCAGAGTGTTGAAACATGTCTCAGCCACTGCACAGACATGTTCTCCATGTTAGGGATTGACATATGTGTGTCCGTATAGTGTTTCTGACATGTATCATTGTGTAGCAAGACCCGTAGTTTATTGCTTGGCTGTCCCTGTAACAGCAGTGGACCCTCACTTGAACCATGCATGATGAAGGAACTATAGGGGAAGCATGAGCCCTAGGCAGTATCCAGATTCCCAGGGGTGACAGGTGCATGTCCCATCTGGCAAAGCATCATGGTCTGTCAACCATGTTATACCAGGACAACAGATACTGGATACCCTGTGATGTACACCACTACACTAGACAATTGTGGAATACAATCCTTTTGCCCCTGTACTGCAGTATCATTCTGGCCAATGGCAGAATGCTACCCAGGCCTTGGGACATACCTGAATGGGCTACAAGACCTGACAGTTCCTACATGTGTTTCCATGCAGTCCAGGCTACTGCATCACAGGTCCTGTACAACAACATGGAATACGCCAGAGCCATATGTATAGTTCAAAAGGTGGTCTGAGTGTATGAGTATGTGGCTAATCATGGCAGACAGGCAGCTGACAGTATGTATGCCCTCGTATAGGTTGGTGTGTAACATAGTGCTAGAGTTTGCATTCACAAATTAATACTGTTGGGCATGTTTCCAGTCATGTGCTCAGAGGTGTGGCACAATTATGCAAACTATATCATACAGTTTGTGTATTTCGGTGTCTGTCTCTTCCTGCTTGGGGGGGTCACTTGTTTGGCCAGATACTTAGACGCATCTGTGAATGTGTGTGATTTCCGTCAGTGTGTGTGGGTATCCTTACTGTGTTCTGGTAAGGGTATGTGTTGGTTGTGTTGATGAGCTGCATGTGTTAACCTACACCTCATGACTGTCCAGTCCAGTCATGGCTGTAGACTGGGCTGCCTTCCAACTTACCCCTGTAGCTGCATCCCAAACAATGTGTGGGGCATTGTGTTAGGTGGGTCTGGCAGTGTACATGGCATAGAGATTACATTCCCCCAGGATGGCCACATACACAAAGCTGACATTAGGAAACACCAGTAGCTGACTTGTGGACATGCCTGTATGACCAGTCAGTACTACAAGTTCCAAGTACTGTATTTAGTTTACGTATTGCCTATGAAGATGTTTTAGACAGTCATGCTCACATTTAAATATTTGTGTTATGGATGTGACAACACTGACTATTACAGAAACTCTGTAGCTACCTTTAGCAGCAATCCTCCTATGAGGAGCACACCACATCCTGCTAATTGATTATGGATGATGCAAGTGTCTACAGGTCTGTTTCCTTCTCTGGGAATATACTCCCATATCCACCAGGACCATGAGCTCTGTTGGGCACAGACAACCACTCTCTAAACAGAGTCATGTATCAATAGACTCTGATGCCACTTTCAACATGATCAAGATATAATGAGATAGTGTGAGCCATCACCTATGATGCGGCTATTACACAAGGGCAGCTGTCTCCTACATCTTACACTCCTACTGCAGATGTTACACTGGAGTTAAAGATGATATGAAACCTGTTTCATTACCAGTGCTGTGCACTACCTTACATACAGTATGTTCAGGTGGCTGTTAGATTGGCAATAAGAGGTTGGGCTACACAAACCTGGTAGTTCAACCAGTGTGTTTGTACTCTCAATATCCACTCTATGTAGGTGTGCACATAGCCATTTGTCCCAGCCCTGTAATAAGGGTCACTACACATTTGCATAACATGTACACATGCACAGCTGTTATTGCTTGTAAATGATAGTAGCGCAGTGGATATTACATGTGTTATGTGCATGGATGGTTATCTGGCTCTACCAATTATCTTTGCTATCATGCTGCTAACCTGTCAGATGAATACTAATGGTATGTATCCTGTCACTGAGTATTGTAATTGCCAATAGACATAACTAATGTTTGTATAACATAACAGAACTGCTATGTAGAATAGAATACAGATCTGCCTAGAATACTGTACATTACACAGTTATTGGCACAATATTCCACAATGCACACCATATTTGCACGGTTAGCCCACCTTTAACATGTTCAGCTTACTTATACACCCATACATATGTTGACTGTTACAATATATCGACATATACTATCCCCTGTTATAGTACATACTTGTTGAACCAATCCTGACACTAACAGTGGCTGTAAGTGAATTGGTGGGTTCCAAGCCCTTATCATCCCTTGTGGTGTATGCGGAGTGTGCTGTGTGACCTACAGCAGTAAATACATAGAATACTACAAGCATTACTACTTCTCAACAATACATCGCTACAAGATATCTATTTCTACTATATGCATTGATTACACTGTAATTCTTACAGTACAGGTGCTACATACACAGACATACTACATGTTACATACCATCTTAGTAATTGGAGATGTTATTAACTAGTGTAATTCTTGTTTTCGGTTCATCTTTCAGTGTTTTGTATTGCAGCTAGATACAGATGGTTTGAATGTGTGACAAGGTAACCTTTTATAGTTACAGATCAGTAACATGTGCTATCCCGATGACCAATTAGTATTCCTAAGTAGTTAATTACATGCACATCAGCTGCGCTGCTACTGCCTTAGCCAACACCATGGCTACAGTGGAGTATAATTGAGTACTCCACTTGAGCATTGTCCCTTTGCCTTACTTGTGAGGAAGACAGCTTGGAAGATTTGTTTGGAATCTATTGCAACAGCTGTATGGAGACGAACAGTAATATATTGTGTGTAATGCCTAGAGGATTTGGTCTAAATGTGAGTACTGCTGTTATATTTCTGAACATTGCTCCTTGTGCAGGGTTTGTCTGTACCTAAAACTTCTGCATATGTTTCAGTCTGGCCAGGTTGTTTGACCAGCTCAAGGCTGCATAGCAATGCATATAATGTTAGGGAGTTTACAGTGTGCTTACCAGACATATTTAGTTTGGTGTTACTGTGTATCATACTGTGCTAATAATCAGTACTCGGTAAAACTTCCTGGTGTATGAACCTTTCAACCCTCTGAAACGGGATTAGTTCATACAAACCCTGTTACATCAGCAGCTGTTCAATTGTATAACGGCAACTATTTCACATAGGGCCATGTTAGTGTGTCTGTGTCCAGGTATGTTAAGGTTTTAGCAGATGTTGTACAGTAGTTACATAACTGGTTATGGTATGACATTATGTATTGATGTAATTATTTTGGTTGTGGGGTAGATGTTGGTGGGTGTACATAGCACATGCAGGTGTGTAGGAACCCCTTTTATACAATGTCTATATGTGTGTGGGTGTTCTTTCCCTATGTGAACACCTATCCCTTAGTGGACTAATACTATGATAATTGCAGGCTGATTAATTAAGGCACTATTAAATGCTTCCGGTATAGCATTCAGGTACTGTTAGTCCTTGAATCCTTTTGGCGATACATTGAAATGTAATAAAGTTTTGCAAAATGAAAGCTTTCTGTGTAATTCTGTCATGGATATTTGCAGTCATTGCAGTTGTGTTGGTAACTGTGTCCATAGAACATATTTGTAATAGTATATTGGCAAATACTCTTCATATGTTATGTTCATATTGTTTGGGGGGGGGGCGGAATGTGTGATTGCTATGGTCCATGTTATACTCAGATATGACCACTTTTGATGCTGTCTAAAGACATGTATGTATGTGTGTGTGTATATATATATATATATATATATATATATATATATATATATATATATATATATATATATATATATATATATATACATATATATATATATATATATATATATATATATATATATATATATATAGATATATATATATATATATATATATATATATATATATATATATATATATATATATACATATATATATATATGTGTGTGTGTGTGTGTGTGTGTGTGTGTGTGTGTGTGTGTGTGTGTGTGTATATATATATATATATATATATATATATATATATATATATACATACATTATTGCATACATTTATCTGTACCTCCATAGATGTGTAGATGTTTTTAACCTATCTTTATATCTACATATATATGTAGACCTGTATATATCGGCATGTCTCTATGTATCTCTCTCTCTCTCTCTCTCTCTATATATATATATATATATATATATATATATATATATATATATAAATACATCTGAGCATACACCTTTAATTGGGTACATGGTTGGTTGTCCTATGTCAACACATTCCTCTCTTTTGTGTATTAACCTGTCTGCATACACATCTGGGATAGGTACATACCAGGTAGCTTAGTGTTAGGTTACTCTGAGGATGGAGTATATGGTTGTGGGTTCTACTCCTGGAAGGTGTTATTATTTTACCTCTCAGAGTAGTCACTGGTAGGGAAAGTGTGAATAATGCACATTTATGTGGTTGTGAGGAGGTTTTCCCGTGGTCTGCGCGACGTTAAGCAAAGGTCAAACGTGTGAAGCGCTTCTCCGTTTACCGTGTATCAGCACTGCTTACCGTCATGCAAACACATGGAAACCCACTTACAACTGCTTAAGAGTACTTTAATCCACCTGCATCCCAAAGCCCTTATTCTGGCCCTCAAAATAACCTAACAGCCCTTGAACCCAGGACCATGAACACCACAGTCACTGAATTTACCACTAAGACATTTGAGATATGTACAAATGTTATCATGTTTAGAATATACATTGTACTACAGACATTCCTCACTACTGAAAACAAATGTGACAGTCAGTTGGTGTACATATGTCTGATACATGTTAATGTTCATATGTTTGTGAAATTAGGTGTTGCAATGTGACATGACAAGGTGTATTATGAGTGAGAAAGGTTCTTGCTTTGTGTCCTTTTTATATTGTCCCCATACATACATGCCCCTCCAGTTCACTTATTGGACATCCGACCCAAATTTAAATTTAAAAACATTCTGATGAAGTCTCACGATACGAGATGAAAGCACGCTCAATCTGTGTGTTTTATGTGGAAATAAAGAGCTTTGGTTCTACTTTGTAAGAGTTCGCCTTTCTATAGTACTGTGGTATTGGAGGACAACCTTTATTGTGCCAAACAGTGGACTTGCATTTTCGTGTTGGTATAAGTGCTTTGCTGCTACGTGTTCATGTGGCTTGTAATCCATGACTATGCATAGGTATATCAGGATTTACTCATGGTTGATGTGGTTTGATTATGAGGGCAAAGCCTGAGCGATTAAACAAAGCCAGCTGTGGGTAAATCCTGATATACCCACCAACAGGACACGATTATTGCTACTATACAATGACATTATATTAGAAAGAAATTGTTTACCTTTCTAAAATAATGCCTTTGTATAATGGTGCTGTAGTTCTCCTCCACATTCTTCCTTTTTTGCTAATCCTTGCACATGCCCATGGGATTTATGTTCCTACACTTGCACAGTACATCAGTGTAGTACAGGAGAAGCAACAGAGAAAAGAGAATATACTTTGCTGGGGTTTTTTTTGACACCCTCAATGCAAAAAATGTAGACAAAGCCAACATAATGGAGGGACAAAGGTCCAGATATAGGAAACGTGTTTAAATATTGCTCTTATGAACTTAGAGGGTTGCTAGAATAAATTGTGTTAGCATGCATTTCTGAAAGGATATGAAGCCTCAACATGAAATGTCTGTCATTATGTAATAAATTCAATCCCCTGTGGCCTTCCAGAAAACTACAATTTTATAAGAAGCAGACCAAACTAAGAGGCAAAAATGTGAACATTTAAGAGGTATGACTGCTGACACATTGTAAAGTACAGTGCAGAAATACAAGGAAAACTGGGTACATTTCTGATTCTTTAGTTTTGCAGAATGTACCTGATTTTTCACATATTCTGGTCTGATCCTCAACATATGCTAATAAAAGTCTGGCCACTCAATGGTACTTCAGTGGCTGGAAATTTTCTTTTGGAATATGTTCACTTTACAGTGGCCACACTGGTTAGACTGCACAATCAGTGTGCTCATTTTTGAATAGTAATTAATCATTATTGTTTAATAGCTATTTAACTGTCAGGCTCCATGCTGTAAAATGGCAGTATACCCTCACTCCGTACATGCAGGTCTCCACTAGTGTACTCTCAGGATCTATTCTTGGTCCCCTCTTCTTTGATATTTTTATCAATGACCTCTATACCTCGTTAGGTCCAACCATTCTTATACAATATGCTGATAATTTTTCTCTTATATGTGCATCACATAACTGACCTTATCTTCTCCATATCTTGCAAGAAGCATTTTCCTCAGTTGAGAAATGTCCAGTTACTATTCAGCCCTAAAAAAACAGTTACTGCTATTTTTCCCCAAATTACAAATGTATGATAAAGTAAATTTCAAAATCTTTTCACTAAACAAAACTGAAATTGAAGTAGTCTCCCATACAAAACTTCGAGTGATTATAGATGATAGCCTTATATTTGACCTGCATGTTCAAAATAACAAAAAAGACTCACCAAAAATTAAGAATGCTCTGGCATAAAAACGCCCTTAGTAGCACCAACAGAACCACTTTTGCCATTGCCTATCTTCTCCCATCCTAACCAACCTTAAAATAAGCTGGAGGCATGCTGTAATAAGGTTGCAAAATTACCCACCAACAAATAGTACTGCAACGATCACTGTATTGCCCTTAAGGATTTAATTGGCTTGAACTGCCTCCCTTTTAGATTGCATACAGCTTATCTTTACACCCATTATTAACAAAGCCAATGACTGCTCTTCTTTTACTTCAGTTCCCCATTTTTGTTGCCCAAATAGACTACTTTGATGTAATGAGCAATTTCTTCTCAGCATGTATAAACCCCAGAATTCCTCTAGCCAAAGAAACTACTTATATTCTGTTGCTAAAATGGAATTCTATCCTTCTGCAGATTAGATCTAATACTAACCTCTCCAACTTCAAATGACTCTTTAAAAACTACCTAAATTAAACCTGACTCTGCTTCTGCACTACCCCAGGCTGAGCTAGTCCTTCCCTCCTTCCACCACCAGCACCAGCATACTTTTGACTATGTTCGGAGAGAAGGAATTATTAAAATCTATTTCTTAGAGAAAGAACAAAATTATTTTTGTCTTGGCTGTATTATCTAGTGATCTCTATACCAAAGGCTGTATTCAGTGTGTTTAATGTCATTTGTATTAACTGCAACTTATGTATACTTTATCTTCTGACAATGCTTTTTTCCAGCTTGTTATATCTGCCCAAATATTTGCACTATGTATGAATGGGTTCACTCTGTATGACATGAAATTGAATTTTTACTTAGTTAATATGTCATTCTTCTGTATTAGGCTTTGTAATAACTTTATTTAATTGCAACTATGTTATGCAAATATGGAGCTTTTCTCAATGGACTTCCACTGAAAGTGAGATATTATGCCAGTATGACTTTCTCAGTAACCAAATGTCAACTAAAATAATAAATAAATAAAATTAAATAGGTATCATTTTAATTCATGGAGACATTTTGGGTAGGTGGGTAAAGATTTTTGTATATGTTGGTAATGAATCCCAGAGTTTTGCTGCTAACGTGGAGACTGCATGCTTAGCAGAAAGAGTGTCATTTAATGGTTTGAGGTAGAATGAGGGAGGGAAGGATCTAAGGTTGTATGGTGCTGAAAGTCTACCTGCAAAGAAGGGAAATTAGTTTAATTTGTTGAATAGTCCTGCTTTTAGTGCAGTGGCTCTCCATGTGACTTGGCTTTTAATAGTAAGGAAAAATCATACTCTCTTTGTAGAGATAGCTTTATGAATCAGAAAACAGAAAACATTGCTTAAAGGAGTTCATAGACTATTTACATTATTTTTTGAGGTAGCTACAGTGATAGGAAGTCCATCTTCTAACTCTGGGAGATGTTCTCCAATAAATATTCATATAGGATTCAATGGTGGATCTGCAGCATAGTATGGTTTACCTTTATATTTTGTCAAATAGCTCTGTAATACCCTGATTTATTTATATATCTATTAACGAAGAGCTTTTCAGCTAGTCAGGCAACTTACATTATGAGTGATCCATTTATTTTTAGCCGAGCAATCTTATGATATCATTTTTTTAACTATACTGCATTCACAATTGCAGAGTTATTTGCCAAGAACAGTCTTGCAGTTGCATTTAGGTGACAAACATTTTGTCCATTACAAATATAGTATCCACTATAGTGGAGAATATTTTATCATATGACTAAACATTTATTTCTGAATATTTCTGAATTAAACTGCAAATGGCAAAACTAAAATATGGCAATTTAATTCTAGGCTGAAATAATTGATCTCAACTTGACTGAACAAAACTACCCTGTAATAACTAAATTAAGCTGGGCATCTGGAGTCTGCTAGGAATACAGAAGCCATGAGGTTATAGATGCTATGAGGTACATTTTAGAGCTTTCTTCCAACATTTTGGTTCATTTATGGTATAAACAAAAATTATGCATATAGAAAATAAATTCAATCTCACTTTTTATTTCAAGGAAGAAATAAGTTGTATTCAAGTTTTAGTGCTCAAAGCTACCTAACACCAGTTCACGATAAAGTGAGAAGATAAATGCTTGTGAGGATACATATATCATATCTAAGTATAATACCTGACACCTCTTCCTTACTTCAAAACAGGTAGTCAATTTCTGTGTATCTCTTCCTGGTTGAAATTGGAATTCCAATTAATGCCCAAGTTCCCACAGTCATATTTCAAGGAGTTGCTGCTACTGCTTTCATATTTATATGCACTGTGCTTACTATAATACAAAAATCTGAGCTTATTCTCCCTCTTAAACCTTTCACTGTACTTTTCAGAAACAATTTATTTTAACCATGGCTTTCTGAAATTCTTATGTAAATGAAGTTTGCATGGATGTTGCTCAAGAAATCACATTACAGCATGCACTCAATTCTAACCAATGCCATATGCAAGTTTGCATGATTGTGAATGTAGGACTACTTTTTTAGGCATGTGTACCTGTCCTAACTATGCATGAGATTAGCTGCACTTTGCCCTTATTCATGCAACATATTAGGTACTGAGTTGTTTACAGTTTCCTTGTAGTAGACAATGCTCACATTCTAGGAGGTTTTTTTCACACAAAAAGAACCATTTTGCTTTTAAATATGTCCTTAGAAAGATGTATTCTGTAAACACTTAGGAAAAAGCTCCAAACTGGTATCTAAAGAAAGTAAAAATTTTCCTTCATCTGCACTACACCTAGTGCAGGGAGAGGCTGCAAGCTGAAGTAGGAGGGCCTTTCTGCAGGACTGATGTCTGGACAGATCAGGCAGATGCCACCATTGGTTTGATTACCTGAAGCAGCAGCAGCCTAACCAGCTTGCCCAGTGGGTAGCAGAACTGGATGCTTGATGGCTAATGTCTTTCAATACGTATTTCTCTACGACTGTTATAAACTTTGCAAGAAATCCGTAGTTATGTGTCATTACTGCTAAGGTAGTGCAAGCTTTGCAGTTTGTACATTTAAAGTTTTAAGCAGCACTAATCAGCATACAGTACATTTTATGAACAACCCTGAAGAAGTAGTTCCATGAACTTCAGTCTTAATTTTACATCACTCCAAAATGTTATCAAGTTACTGAAAACTTTCCACCTATTTACATCTTTACCTATAGCATAATATCATTTATGTATTTATTTATTTATTTATTTATTTGCAGTTGGTTTACCAGGATAGTCCACTGGGCCAATATGAACCCATTTTCAATGGAGTCCTGGGGAGAAAAGCTCCAAAACAATCAAGGTTACAATAAGTTTTAGCTCCAAAACAATCAAGGTTACAATAGTTTATAGATTATAATTTTACAAGAGTTATAGACTAGAGCAAGCATTACAAACAGTACAGACCAGTGATGAACATTACAAGTGATACAGACTAGTAAAGGATCATTACAAAATAAATACTGAGAAGACAATACATATTAGGAAGCTTACACTTAAGAGGTGCAACCTAATGCATACTTTGCAAACAGCTTAGTAATTACAGGGATGTATGAGTTGGGGGAGATGGTAAAAGGAGATTGCTTGTGTAAAGAGGGGAAAGAAAAGAAGATGGAAATTGGCAGCATAAGTTATGTGGGGTGGGAGCAGGAGCATTCCCACTGGGAAATTAGATGTGAGTGAAGAGATTTTTTGAAAATAAAGCGATTAGAAGTGGTACGAATGGATGGAGGTAGGGAGTTCCAGAGTCGTGCTAGACCATAGGATAGAAGATGTTTGCCTGGGGGACGAGTTGGTTTGTACACTTCTAATAGATTTTGGTTGTTAGACCTTAGTACTCTGTCAGGTAGGTGCATTTTAAAGGCAGAGGAAAGGGAAGGACAGAGGGAGGGGTTGAAAATGAGCTTGTGTGCAAGAGTAAGTTGAGTATAGGTGAGATGATTGGGTAGTTCTAGCCATTTCAGTTTGTGGAGAGAGGAACAGTGGTGAGTGGAGGACTTATGGCTGGTAGCGAACTTGGCAATTTTTTTGTAGCAGGAGGACAGTTGTGTTTTCAGGGAGGATTGTAGATTAGTTAGGAGTGGAGCTCCATAGAGAAGGGAGGGGATAAGAAAAGATGTAGAGAGAGTGATTTTAGTGGCAGGTGTAAGATAATGATTTTGTCGGTAGAGCATACCTAGTTTTTGATGGTTTTTTTTGATGATATCATACAGCTACTGCAGACATTGCATAACCCAGATAAAAAATTCTAACTTGGAGGGATGCTCCTTACTGCACTCAATGATATATTTACAGTTAGGAATAGGTGCGGAGCAAATTGTGATGCTTTACAATTTCTTTATGTTTAGCTAACAGACTACAACTGCTACAGAAAATATAACTGTTGTTTATAATATTGCAAACTTTGCTAATAATGCCTATCCTCCTTGTTTCATTTTCATTTTGTAGCATTGACGAAGATTGATTTCAGCCATGCACCACCTCAATCATAGGAGGCTTTTATGGCTGGTATCCCAACCCTGCAAGTACTCCAGCTAACAAAGAAATAATATTAGTTTGTTTGTTTGTTTGTGTCTTTTGGCTTTTCCCGGTTAGGGGTCGCCACAGCGGAAAGAAATAATATTTGTATTAACACTAATATTTAATTATATTACTTTATATGATTAGCATGTTACCACTATCTATTGCATATTATATATAATACTAGGGTGACTAACCCCATCAACAAAACATCATTTTCCCCCTCTTTCTGTCTCCCTCTACAGATCCTGAATAGTCTGGAATACCTTGACTGAAGACTCACTGTCCCACCAAAGGGCGAAAGGCCACTACCCCCTGAACATCAGGATCTACCCACCCAGGCTTCTCAAAGCAGGACACTGAATGAGGGTCTTTGGGTCAGAATGATAGCTGTAGTGTCTCTGCTAAGTCTAATGATATTATTGCAAAATGGCACTTACCAGTGAAGTACAGAAACTTAAAATGATACCTTAGTAACTTGCAAAATAGGCAGGAGTTGCAAACATGCATAAAATAACATAGACACACGTATTATTGCATAGTTTCTAGTTGTCATTACATACATAGAACTTTGTACAGTTTACCTTAGTGGTTCTTCACTGCCATCATATATGTGAAAACCAGAGCCATTAGTTCACACCTACTGCATTTGCACTCATTGTGTGCTAACAATTAAGCTAACTAATATATTAAGATGTGATAAAACATTTTCCTTGAATTGTTTCCATGATATTCTGTTTCAAGGTATTAAATACATAGCCTCTTTTTCTTGACAACATAAAAGTACATTTAAAAAGGAATGCATTAAATATATAACATCTCAGTACATTCTTGTATTGAAAGTACCAGTGCAAATAAAAGATCTCCTAGATTCAAAATAATCTACTGGATTTTTATTTGTAACAAGAAACTGCTTGATAGCTGTGAAGGAAGAAGGATTCAAATGCAAAAGTTGAAAGTGCTTTGCAGCCTGTTGCCATTAACAGACTATCAAGTTACAAACGAGCAGTATGTTTAAAAACATAATACTATAATTATTATGTTCCATAAATCCTTATCAGTTATTTACTGACCATATGTATAATCATTTATTGCTTCAATGTTCTGGAGCTGTAAAAAAGTCACAAGATGATATTTAAACTAAGATTTTAAACCTAAAAGCTAATTGAGAATAATAACTATTCAACAACGAATACTGACCAAATTATACAATTTGTGATTATTATAATTTCTACATTAGTGTCCATTTACATGTGATGTTAGAACATTACCTGTAAGTCTTCTATGAGCAGCCGACCGCTAATTTATCTTTCACTGAAGGGGGGTTAACAAGTTCATCATAGATTTAATGTATAGATGTTGTTGTTTATTTTCAAAGAATATTTATATGTTGGGTGTCAATGTCCAAATAAATACATGCCAATGAACTAATGCAGACATAGAACAAGCAATGTTCTATTAGTTTGATGAATAGGCTTAAAGTATAAATGCTGGACTTATTAAAGCAGCTCTATAGGACCATTTCAGGTAGTATGGCTGACACTATCACTAGTTTATTAAAACTATATTACTGCTTTGCTATAATATTTATTAAGTTGCCATACATATCCAACTCATATTTACTGCTGAGAATCAAACTTCAAATTTATGTCTTAAAAACTGAAATGGTGTACTATATCTTGCAAAAGGTAATGTGCACTGTAATAATTCATTCCTGCCTTTAGTATCTCTGACATATTGCTTCAAAATATTCAGCTAATCCCAGTAGAAAGAGGTTTTTTGTTTTGACGAATATTATTACTGTGTATTGGTCATGTTTGGAGTCATCTTTGTTTCACAATTAATTTATTTTCCTGTTGTACCTCTCATGATAGAGTTGCAAGTGATTTTGCAAAATATAAAGATTATAGTGTGCTAGTTGACATTTTAAGCTCACTGTTTAATCATTTTTTTCTCTATAATCACACCCACATGGTGATGCCATGATAAGTACTGTGCAAACATTAACATACAGATGCAAAGCATTGTGGGAAATTAAAAATAAATTACCCCTACAGAGGAGCTGCATCTTACTTGCACTGTGGTTTGACTACTACATCATAATGTGCTAATTTTCATAGTGAGATGTTCCATCTGCAAGAACTATTTGAAAACGTGCTTTTCTAGAAAGAAAGAAACAAACAATTTTTGATACATTTAGCATGAAACACAGTAGTTTATATATTGATTTAGGTAGTGAAGCATTGTGAGTCACACCTATCAACTTCTTAGCACAACAAAACTGGACAAAGCTTGAAATAATGGGGGACAACTGACCAAAAGTATGGACAGATTTTAAATATTGCTCTTATGAACTTAGAAGGTTGCTATAATAAAAGGTTTTGTGCAAACATGTATTTTATAAAGGATTTGAACTCTAAAACTTAAACATATACCATTATTTAGTGACTTCAATCCAAAGTGGACTTCCCAGAAAACCAGAAAGTTTATTAGGAAAAGACCAAAAATATGAGTCAGAAATCTGGGCATTCTGCAAAAAATTTAGGCAGTTGAAAGGTATGTTGTAGATTTACTCTTTCATAATATCATTGCAGGGATTCTGAGAATTTTTTTTCAGGGGATCATCCTCATCAACAAATTGAAATGCAAAAGCAACACACATTTTGCTTCAAAAACTGCATAATGCATCACTGTATATAGTAAAGAGATTACATTCAGCTCCAAAGTTGTGTTACTTAATACTTCCTTTAGAACATGAATAATACACTATAAGTATATTGCATGACATGACTTTAAAGGACCGCATGTTTCATGTGTTCATATTCAAATAGCTGCCTCAGGAGATGTGCAATCATCATATGTGGCCACAAGGCTGGCCTTAGACATAGGCAAACTAGGCATCCGCCTAGGGCGCCATAGAGGCCGGCCTCATAAGGGGCGCAATTTTGCTTTTCTACTCCACTTTTTAATGTACTTACTTTTTTTCTCCAATTCTCACCGCCTGTACTGTAGCATTTGCGCCCTTCCCCCACTTCCGTAATCCAAAGCACAAAGAACAGCTCCCTACTGTGTTCTTCCATTGACCCCACCCTGCATCTAAGTGAACATTCAGTGATGGTTGCTATTACTGAGATCGATGGTATAAAACTCAAATCATGCCCGCCTCTCATTTCTTTCTTCATTAATGGGATAGAGGCAGGTGGATCTATTGGCTGTCTTTACTTCCCGATCTGTGGACGTGTGTGCTTCAGTGGCTTGGTACTGTTAACCACAAGGATGACAAAGAGCGACTTTTTTTTGGTTTTTATTTGTGTGCTTTGCTTGCCTAAGGTAAGCCATTAAGTTTAGAATTTGACCTGATATCTGCTCACAGCTCACAAATTTGAGTAGAACATCTGCCGCTGGTAATTACTTTATTTTTGTTAGTTCTTTTGTTATCAAGTTCTGGCAAGAATCACAACTGGTAATAAGTAGTTTGGATGCTTCAGAAACTGTAGTGTTTAAGTTGCACGACCATAGCCTTGGATATTTTAAAGTATAATGTCAGTGTATTTTATATATGTTCTCTGATGTAAACTGATTAAGTGAAAGTGAACTATAGTATTGTATTTGGAAACCTTTTGGCTGGTACTCACAGAATTATAATGGGAATTTTAGTGTGTAACCTAAAGAATGAGTTTGCCAATTTGTGTTATGCGTGTCGACTGCTAGGCAAATGTCTGTGTGTATTAAATGTGTGTGGAGAGGGGTGCCAGTAGTAATGTATGTTGCATTATCTTTTTTCATTTGGCAATGTGATGGTGTTCATACATATTTATGTGGTCTGTGATGTTGATTGTGAAACTGGCTTAATTGCTAATTCTGTATTTGCATCTTGTGGTTGTGCTGAAGGCTTGCTCGGAATGTACATAGATGGTATGTTTGCTAGCTATTTCTCTTTTGTGATGCAGGTTGTGAGCATTTTCATGTTGCACAGAAGAGTTCAAGGTTGGTCATTTCATTGATTCATTTGTGTACATCCTGGTTGCCTAACAATGATATACTGCCTTCGAGAGCAACGGTCTTGTCATCAAACTTTTGCTTTCTAAAGGTTCCGTATGTTTTAGGTGGTGAAATACTTTTGAGTTCTAGGAGGCAACTAAGAATTTCTTTGTTAGCGGTCCTCTGCATAAATAGGAGATTTTGGTACTTGATATGTGAGGTAATCTATAGTGAAGATGGTTCTCAACACTGTACCTCGTGAATCTTGCCAGGTAACAAATGAGCTAATAAAAATAAAGTTTTCTGCAAATGTTTTAAATGTTAGGGTCGGGAAACTCTCCTTTTTGTCAAAAATACTGGGAATGGTAAAGATTGTTTATAACTTTCTTGCTCTACCCAGTCAATAATTCTATTTATCAATTGATAAAATAAATAAAATTGTAAATCCTAAAATAAATAGTAGTGACTCATGCTGTTTGTTAAAACTTCCTGCTGCACTGCACCCATATGTATGCATTACTAGTTGTCAGGCCTTCCGGCAACCCTGCTTATCTAACAACCTTCCCAGGATTGTTTTCGTTCCTTCGGGTTTGAGACATTGTTTCTTTAGTTCCGTTGACTTTTTTGTCATTACAGCTTCATGCTGTGAAGGGGGTGGGGGCATCCATTGCCATTATCTAAGTATTATTATTGATTGTACTAAATGATGAAACTTTTTTTTTAATAAATTTACTGTTTTAGATAGCAGACTATGTCCTACTGGCTTTGACGGATCTGTTTCAATTTTGACTAGTGCTTCATTGCAGTCACAGTACTCGTGTGCAGTTTCTAAATGAAAGGGAGGTTTCTAAATGAATGAGGCAGGTGAAAAAACGTTATCTTAACTGCAACATTAAAAAAATGTACTTAAGATTCAGTGGGGTTAAGCGACTGAGTTTACTCCTAACTGATGAATCTCTAGTGACAGCAGACAGTATTGTTTATACATCTATTGGCACACCTATACCTGTCAACTCTTTTTTCTTGATTTTTCACATAATATTTGGATTTTTGCCTCATATTTTTTGTCTGCTTCTCAAAGATGGGGTTTGCTGACAAATCATTGGGAGTAGAGTCAGCAAACAGGCATTTGAGTTTCACAGTTCATGCCCTTCAGGAAAAAAAAATCATGCTAATGCAAAACCTGTTATTTTATCAATTTTCTAAGTTTGTAAGAGCAGTATATAAAATGTACCCCTATTTTTGGGTGTTTGTCTCCCCCCCCCACATTATTTTAGGCTTTTGCTAAGAGTTTGAGGTAAAACAAAGTGACTTTCACTAGTGAGTAGTTTAGGATAGCAGCCATTAGTATATAACCTTGTTTGCCTATTGATTGTAGGTTTTTTATGAAATGCTTTACATAGTAGGCAGAAAATAACGTAGCATGCTGCATGCAGTTTTAATTTGTTCAAAATGGTGTTGTGTGCCGATGATGAGGTATCACTGAAGAGAACATCTGCAGGCAGTTGGTAATTGCTTTTATTTTTATTTTTTTGTTACCTGGCAAGAATCGCAAGGTAATCTATAGTACAAATGTTTCTCAACAACTGTACATCGTGAATCTTGCCAGGAAACAAATGAACTAATAAACATAAAGATTCAGGTACCAACTTTCTGCAGATGTTTTAAATGTTGTTAGGGCTGGGAAAATCTCCTTTTTGGAGAAGATAATTCAGCTAGCCAGAAAATAACTTAGCTTGCTGCATTCATGCACTTGAGTTTAATTTGTTCAAAATGCTGTTGTGTGCTGCTGAGGTGTCATTACTCAAAGAATGCAGTCAGTCATTATTGCCAAAGATTAGTTTAACTCCACCTAAACTGCATTTTGAATTCAGACTTGTACTTGTGTTAACACAGTTACAGTGGAGTGTTTTTATTTTTATGGTTTGACTCTGTTTTCTGATACTGCACAATTTTTAGTTTTCATTCTGTTATAGAGTTGCTAACACTCAAATTTTGTAACAAGCTGTTCAGGTTCTGCTCTGCTTTGAGAATGACATTACTGATTCATTTTTTTTAACAGTTACTGTACCTTCTTTCTTCTTCTTTTGGCTTTTCCCGGTTAGGGGTCACCACAGTGGATCACCTGTCCACTCATGATTGGCAGTGGAGTTTTACGGTGTCGAGTTGCCAGCCCGGCACCCAACCTTCCACAGAAGGCACACACATGCACACACTCACACCTAGGCCCAATTTAGAGTGTCCAATCCACGTACAGCATGTCTTTGGGATGTGAGAGGAAACTGGAGCACCCGGAGGAAACCCAAGTGACCACAGAGAGGACATGCAGATTCCGCACAGAAGGCACGCCAGCCTAGGATTGAACCGGAGAACCTCTTGCTGTGCAGTGGCAATGCTAACTGCTGCACCACCGTAGCCACCCTTGACGGTTACTGTACCACATGTGCTATATTAAGTGTGCAATATTTATACACCAGAGTGTCTGGCTATTTACTTTTAATTTTCCTTTGTAATCAGTGCAGTTACCTGCAAAGGTATTTGGTTGTGGTATTAGGTTTTGTAGATCGCATGCTGCTGAAGTAAAAAATACCTGTCAATTGAAACATATATGAAAAAGTAATTGAATTTACTTGGCATTCTTGCCATAGCAGAGGAACAGCACTTTGTATCTGAGTAATATTGGAGACTTAATATACAGCAGCAGTGAACTTTGTAAACTTTCTTAGACTGTAAATTATAAAGATTTTAAGAATACTTTAGAGCTGCAGGATTGTGTATTGTTTGGCAAATTGATTAATTGCACCAGGGTGTGAACCTCTTGTACATCTGCATGCTAATATTTAACAAAGTTTAGATTGTTTTAAAATTTAATATACTACATTAATTAAAACCTTTTCTGTTGCAAAAGGTTCAAAAAAAGTGAATCACAATATTTTACATTCACATTTATTTATTTATTTTACATTTGTTGACTGGGTTAGTTTGACTGAGCTTAGTGGCCCATTTTCAGCATAGACCCGGGGAGAAAAGCACTTCTGCATTTCGTTGGATGATTGTTGGAGTGGGACCATCTCCTTTCAGTGCTTGTACCTTGCTGTTCAACAAACTCATTGGTGCTTTCTGTTTATCTTGTTCTGTCTTTAAATTTTCTTCAAACAAATGTAGGGATCATTGTAAATGCAAAGTCTTTCTTGATAGCCTTATTTTGGGAGAAGTTTAATTGACAATAGACTTTTGTCTGTTTAAAACAAAGTATTAACTGCAAGGACACTGCATGTGAGTAGAGTACAGTGGTATTAAGAGTTCATAGCCTCTAGAACAAATGTTCCTCATCCTCATTTGGCCTCTAAGAGGAACCTGGAAGACCAGCTGGGGAACAGAAAATACACCTCTGGGGTCCCACCTGTGTCCCTGCTGGACAGGGAAAACATGTACTGACTGTGGAAACATGGGTGAAATTCTTGGCTAGGCTTAAGGGCCTCCAGGCCAATAGCCCAGTATCATTCTATAACTGAGTCACTTCATTGGTATCTTAACTGAATTAACCACAAAAACTTGAACTTAGACTGAGAACAAGAGGCACAAATTTTAGTGTATTTTAGTGTAAGCAATTTATTTTCTGCTTTCGTTATAAGAGTCCATCAGAAAACTATACATTCAGCTATAAAAAAAACGTAATAATTTTCTTTTTTTCAGTTTTTGAGCAGGGGAACACATCACATAAAGGGTGGGTATTTTAAACCCTGACAAAGGACCAGGGTTGAACGATGTAGTTAACATCAAATGTTTCTTACAGAACTGTGCAGTTCACTTGAATAGTATGTCTTTAACAGTTGAGTTTGTGATGTCATTTAATTGTGAGATGATGTATTTATTGGTTCATAGACATTTTTAAACTGAAAGTTCTTTTATAGTTGAATGTGTAGTTTTCTGAAGTATTATGACGAAAGCGGAAAATTGATTATGCTAAAAGTTGTGCCTCTTGTTCTCAATGTTCTCAGTCATGGTATCTGTTACAGTATGACTGATTTTTCTTGCATTTAAGAACTGGAGTGACTTTTGTGAGTGGGAGTGACCTATCTCTGGGCGTGGCTCAAATGGGGTGTTCCTTGATTATGGTGTGGGTGGTGCTTAAGGGGCACCAGAGCACCACTTCGCCTAGGGAGCCATTTCAGCTAAGGCCGGCCCTGTGTGGCCATTTATTAAAATGTGGGAAGCATATGGATGATTGATGTGACTTTATTTGAAATACTGGGATAAAAAGTACATGAAATCAATAATATACAACAAACAGTACTTGTGGACTAGTAAGGATAGGTTCACTGGTTTTGAGATGTGCCTAATAACAAATTCCAAGATATATCTGGACACATTTTATTTAGTTTATCATGTCATTTGACAAGAGTCAGAAAAGTTTAATGCTTAGTCACTTCAGAAACGTGCATTCTATCATAGATGGGTCCCTGTCAGTTAACTGAGTTTTCAGAAACTTGAAATTCATATGGTCAAGACCATATGATTGAGGTTTTTGAAAATGTGACCCTTTGAATCGAGATCATGCTACAGTGTGGATTGTGAAATTTACCCTTTTCCTCTCTGGAGTGGGATCTCAAAGTTGGAATTTATAATTTGCAGGGGGTCTGTGGGGTGCAGCTAATGCAGGGTGGCTTGCCCCCTGCAAAAACATAAAAAAGGTAGATTGTTGTGTTTTTTTTTGATATTCGAGTTTTCAGAAAGTCAGTCATATAGTCTCGACCGTATGATTTTGAGTTTCTGAAAACTCAGTCATTTGACATAGACCCTTGTAGATTGCTTAAAATAATATATAGCTCTAATAACAATATATATATATATATATACACACACACACACACACACACACACACACACACACACACACACACACACACACACACATGTGTGTATATATATATATATATATATATATATATATATACATATATACTTATACACACACACACACACACACACACACACACACACATATATTTCACATTGAGCTGATCGAAGGAAAGACACTGAGGAAACTCGGAGCTATAATATATAACATTAAGTATCCTGTTTTTTGTTTATTTTGTTCTTTATTTCTTTGTTATTTATAGCACTTCATGTACTGTGTATTTTTCTAGCTAGTTTCATTGTGTGTGAGGTATTAACTAGAAATTGTCCACTTTTACTAAGCATCTGTTGGGTTGTTTGTTTCTGATAACTTGTTGCAGTTAAACTCTTTTTTCTAGAGGCTCCTTTAGCTGTTTAAAACTTTCATTTAAAGGCTCACTGCTGCTTTTCAGCTGTGAGAAACATTTCTGCAGTTTGTTTCCTGCCCTCCCTCCCTGTTGGTATAGTGTTTTTATAGTTGGTGGCTTTGCAGTTGCCCGCACCTAGTGTAAATTTGATCTGGGACCCTCCTCCCAGTCTAGTGTCATTACCTCATTCTACCCAGTACAGGGAGAACATTTGAGAAGGCCAATCAGCTTAGTTTCTGCTACTCCTTTCTCTCTTTCCTTTCTCTCTTTCCACTTCAAAAAAAAAAAAAAAAAAAAAAAAAAAATGTATCTGCTTTTACTGTATTTGTGTTTCTTCCTACTTTATTTTGCTTTTGCGTCATCTTAAAAGTACTCAGTTTTATTTATTACTGCTTGGTGTAACTCATTCTAAGCCTTTTAGTTTAAGCACTTGGGCTTCAGACCAGTTGTTTTACATTAAGAGGGTTCATGGTCTGCACTCTTGTGGGAGGAGAGGCTGGACTCTGCCCTTCTGAGCTGGGAATTTCTGGTTAAAGGCTTATAGTGCCTGTATATTTGAACTGCTTCTTACTGAAATTGGTACACCTTGTTTGCTGTAGCATAGACTAGATCCAGGCCTGCTGAATCTAGCTTTGTTTGTATAACTTGAGCACTAATCCAGGCATTCTTTAAAGTATTCAATTGTATTTATTACTGCTTGGTAGTAACTTGATTAAAGTGTAGCTATCATTCTAAGTCTTCAAACCAGTTGTTTTACATTAGGAAGGTTTGTGGCCTGCACTGTGGTGGCAGGACAGGTAGCTTACATCCTTCTAAGTTGGGAACTGCTGATTGAGGGCTCAGTGTCTGTTATTCTAAAAGTGTATTAGTTCTGGTTTAAGCACTTGGGCTTCAGACCAGTTATTTTACATTAAGAGGGTTCATGGTCTGCACTCTTGTGGGAGGAGAGGCTGGACTCTGCCCTTCTGAGCTGGGAATTTCTGGTTAAAGGCTTATAGTGCCTGCATATTTGAACTGCTTCTTACTGAAATTGGTACACCTTGTTTGCTGTAGCATAGACTAGATCCAGGCCTGCTGAATCTAGCTTTGTTTGTATAACTTGAGTACTAATCCAGGCATTCTTTAAAGTATTCAATTGTATTTATTACTGCTTGGTAGTAACTTGATTAAAGTGTAGCTATCATTCTAACTCTTTTGGATTAAGCATATTTCAACTGTTTCTTACTGAAATTGGTACACATTGTTTGTTGTAGCATAGACTAGATCCAGGCCTGCTGAATCTAGCTTTGTTTGTATGTTTGTTGTTTGTTTGCTTGCTTGTTATTTCCCTGAAATGCTAATTTCACCTAAACGCGGCTTTTCAGCGCTTCTGTGGATCCCTAGTGATATCTGCATTGCTTACTGTACTTATTTCCTTGTTTCACTAGAAAGAAAGTTACTATTTAAGTTACCTGTAACACATTGCATTTAAGGTACCTGGCACTTGCTCACTAAGTCAGCACTAAAAAATTAAAAGCACTACACCCTCACAAACTCCCCTTGAGTACCTTGTTCCCCATTGGCCCTTTTTTTCAGTTATAAAGGAATTCCCAATACTATTCTAGCATGTCCAAAGGTCAGTTGTCAATCTCCTCTCCGGTCCAGCTGGTGAATCTGGGAATCTTGAGGCAATGTTACAACTGCCTCATGTACACAGACAACCCTCTCTTCCTCCCAACAAATTCCAACACATGTGAGAGATGCAACCATATAGCCAAACTGGAGGCTAAGCTCTCTCAACTCAGTACTGGCGTAACCAGTCAGAAGGAGAAGGAAACCACACTCACTACAATTCCAGTCTCACATAGACCTACCACGACAGCAAACCAAACACATAAACACACAAAAACATACTTGGAGGCTCTAAATAAAAATCTGCCTAAGCAGCAGAGACCTCCAAAGCAGACACCCAAGTAACCGCTACCCCAAAACAAAACACATGCAACACATAGCTCACAAAGCCAGTGTGCCGAACAGTCACAGCCCTTAAGGCTAAACAACACACCTGATACACTTGTAATAGATGACTCTATCATCAGGCACACTGACGTCCCGCTCACCAGGCTGAACAAGGAGAAGGTCACGGTTAGCTGCCTGTTGGGCGCTAGGATCCGCCACATAACACAAGCACTCAGGTCACTCCAAGGCAAGTACAAATATGACTCAGTCTTTGTCCATGCTGGTGAGAATAATCTGAGACGTACCTCCCTGCTCTACATGAAAAGAGACATAGAGGAGCTCTCTGAGCATGTAGCCCAGGCCGGTATGACCCTGACCTTGAGTAGCATCTTACCCTCACCAAGAATGATGCCACAATATGAAGACAAGATGATCAATTTCAACAATTGGCTTAAGTATTGGTGTCATTCAAAGGGGATCCAATGCCTGTCAGCCTGGGATAACATGCTTGACAAGCCACGATGCTTCGCTAGGGACGGCTTGCACCTGTCACCCCTGGGTTTTCGGATATTGGCAAAGGCTCTTGCTACCCCCATAGTGCCTTTTTTAGGCAAGGCTCAAAAGACAAACCCACCTCCATAGGTATCACAAGGGATAAGAAACTAAGAGTAATGCTACTCAATGCCAGAAGTCTAAACCTCAAGATGCACGCACTCAAAACTCTCCTTAGCATGGAGAACATCGATATCTGTGCAGTAACAGAAACCTGGTTCAAGGCTCCCGAGAGCACCCCAGCACTACCAGGTTATACCGCATGCCATGCTTTTCGGTCCCAAAACTTGGACCGAACCAAAAAAGGAGGGGGAGTATCAATATTCGTCAAAGATACCCACACCTCCAGGTTGGTGGCACAGCACGAAGCATCAGAGACTATCTATGTGCAACTAACAGTGGGTAAAACTGCCTTCCAGTTTAAAGCCTGCTACAGACCACCCTCCCAAACGCAGGAACCCCACTCGGCCTTCCTGAGAACACTGGAAAATATGAAGGCCTCTCCAAACACCATTATATTGGGCGACTTCAACTACCCAAACATAGACTGGGAGCATTACTCTAGCTCCAACACCCTAGCCCAAAGGTTCCTAGAATTTATAAACTCAAATGCTATGGAACAACTTGTTACCACTCCCACAAGAGGGGAAAACATACTGGACCTGATCATCACCAACATGGGGACTCTATGCTCCAGACCAGAAGTGTATCCCTCACTGGTAAGATCAGACCATAAACTAATCTCACTGGATATTCACATCCCGACCCCACCCCCTGCCCAGAAAACCACAGTGAAAAACTTCTCTAAAGCAAATTTCACACTCCTCAAAACTGAGGTAGAATCCTTCAAAGCCCCCAGGCCTGTGGAAAATACGACCCAGACCGCAGAATCCTTTATAAACGCATTCTATGAACACCTTCAGGAATGCATGGATCATGCAATCCCAAATAAAACCAAGACCCAATCCTCCAAAGGCAGACGTCCTGTCTGGTGGACCCCAGCCATAAACAAACTATACAACAGAAGGAGGAAGCTACTACATGATAGAGCAAAATCCCAAAAAGGGAAGGCATCTCTGATCAGTATTAGCAAAAAACTACGGGCACTCATAAAATCGTCTAAGGCCAGCTTTGAGAGAAAAATTGCACAGGACACTAAGGATAATCACAAGGCCTTCTTTAGTTATGTTAGGAACCTGGGTGGGAATTCCCAGATATGCTCAGAATTAGTCCAAAATGACAAAAATGCACCGAACCCACAGACATTGCCAACATCCTAGCTGACAGGTTCAACAAACTTCTCACCCCCCTCCCCACCAAAAGGGCAAATATCTATCCCAGCAGAGTGCTGCCCCCCTGACATCTCAGATGCTCAGGTAAGAGACGCCCTCTCCAAAGCAAAAAACACAGCATCAATGGGACCAGATGGTGTCCCGGGCTGCATCCTACATGAACTCTAAGAAGAGCTAAACCCAAACAGAAAACTACTGTTCAGTCTCAGCCTTACTACAGGATATGTACCCAAAGAGTGGCGTACAGCAACAGTGGTCCCGCTCCACAAAGGTGGTGCCTCAATGGATCCTGGAAACTATCATCCCATAAGCCTGACTAGCTTGGTCTGCAAAGCTATGGAAAGGATCATCATATAAAGATATTGGGGACCTACAGACACTGGATCCTACCCAGTTCGGCTTTGTTAAGGGCAGATCCTGCCTCTTAAACCTGGTTGATTTCTTTGAAACAGTCACCAAGGCCATTGACGAGGGGAAGGTGGTCCACACAGCCTACCTGGGCCTCGCAAACACCTTCGATACAATACCCCACTCGGGCATTATAGATAAGCTCACCAGCTTAAATATAAACCCCTATGTCACTAGATGAGTTGCAAACTGGCTCAAGGACAGAACCCACATGGTTAGAATTGCTAGAGCCATGTCAGACTCCAAACCAGTTACAAGTGGCATCCCACAAGGCTCAGTCCTGGGACCTCTCTTGTTCGGTATATATTTCTCAGAGGTACAGGCCAACATGGAAGGACTGTGGCTGACCAAGTTCACAGATGACTGCAAACTGGGTGCCATAATCAACTCTCCAGCTGACACAAGCATCCTCCAAAAGGGCCTCATAGAAACAGACAACTGGTGCCAGAGCCATGGCCTCAAGCTAAACACCAAAAGTGTATAGTCATCCCCTTTGGCAAAAACAAAGTGCCCACAAATTACCACATAGGTGGTAATCCATTAAGTACAGAAGAAGTAATTAGGGACCTGGGGACCCAAGTTGATAGCAATCTCTCATTTGACAACCACGTGGTCAAAGTGGTTAGAAAAACATTTTATATAGCCCACCTAATCATGAAGGGATTCACATCTAGATCAGGGGAGGTCATTGTGCCTCTTTACTCATCCCTCATCAGGCCCATAATTGAGTACAATGCCCCTTTTGGGATGTACCTTACCAGACACCTGTAGCAACTGGAAAGACCCCAAAAGTACCTCACCAAGAGGATCAAAGGGCTCAAACAGATGCTATATGCTGCCTGGTTAAAGACACTCCAGCTCTACTCAGTGGCATACCGCCTGCTCAGAGGCGATCTGTGCCTGACATATAAAGCCATGTCCAACCCGGAATTAATGGACATGCTGCACCTCAGAAAATCCAAATCCCATCGAGCTACGCGCTCGAGAGACTTGAACCTCAGTACTGAAATAAATAGGACATGCTGGAGGGACAGATTCATAACCCAGAGGCACCCTTCACTCTGGAATAAAATCCCAGTCCAGGTTAGGCAGAGTCCCTCATTGACTCTCTTCAAGAGGAATATTGATGAGTGGATGGGAGATTGTAGGTTTACCTCGGGTATCACTTCTGTGTCACTGTTAGACAGAGGCACAGTATACTAACCTCGAAAAAGGGCATAGCAAAATTAATTTAAAATGGGTGGTGAAAGCCAAACACACTCTGGCTAGGCTTATAAATGCCCTAGGGCAGATAGCCTAGTATGAAACTATGAACCTATGAACCTATAGATATATGTATATATATATATATATATATATATATATATATGTGTGTATATATATATATGAAGCATTTGACATGGTCCAACACAAACAACTCATCTCTGTCCTCAATAACCTATTCTACTCCTCTCAATCAGTCACCAACTGGTTTCAGAGTTACCTGTCTGAACGCCAACAATCCATTGTATGGCAGAATGACATATCTCCCCAACTACCTGTCTCTATAGGGGTTCCCCTATGATCCATCCTTGGACCCCTATTCTTCTCTGTTTTCACCAATAATCTAGCCTCTGCCACCAAACATGGCACACTCATACAATACGTAGATGACTCAACCATCATCTGCTCAGCCCAGTCCCTACCCAAACTGAAAAAAGTCACACAGGAAGCCTTTTCCTCTGTTGAAACTTGGTTATCAGATGGCCAGTTAATACTCCGCCCAAACAAAACTAAACTACTCATCTTCCAACCCACCAAACATACTCAAAACAACTCTCACGTTAACATCACAGCAAAAGACACCACTATAAACCCAACAGAACATACCAAATTGCTAGGAGTGTAAATAGACAATAAACTAAAATTTGACATTCACATATCCATGGCCATAAAAAAGTCCACAAAAAACTAGGAGCGTTATACAGAAATAAGTAACTTCTCACCAAAGCAGCAAAGATTTCAGTAGCAAATTCCCACCTTATCTCTACCCTACTTTATGCCTCTCCAATATATACCAACCTAAGGCAATGCAATCTAAACAAGCTAGAGACCTGCTACAACAAAATTGCCAAATTCGGCACAGGGGCATCCTACCGTAGTCACCACTGTCTCTCACTTGCTTAGGGTTGCCACCTTTTCAAATGGCCAAAGTGGGACATTTTCGGGACACACATCAGATTTTACAGGCCGACACATACCCATGGTCAGTACAAAGGATAGAACTTAACTTTTTTTCCTAAATAAAAGCTTATTCTTGTAGCAGTTTAGTTGCTTATTATGTTTCTTGTAACATTTAGGTATTTTAGATACAGAAATAACTATTTTATGCAACTATTACATAAAATATGGGACATAATTATGTTCTACAATCTCAGGACATTTGCCCTTTTTAATATTTTTTGTCAGGACACAACTGCCCAAAGAGGGACTGTCCCTCTCAAAGGGGGACAGGTGGTAACCCTACACTTGCTGAACTGGGCTGGCTTGAACTCCCTCACCTCCTTTAAAGGAAAACTCCACCCTCTCATACAGTTTAACTCAATTGGTAGGCTTCTTTTCTCTGCTGCGGTGGTGGTGCTGCGGTAGTGTTGTCGTCTCACAGTAAGACGTTGTCCAGTTCGATTCTCAGCTAAAGCGTCTTCTGTGTGGAGACATGCATGAATGGGCGTACCTTTGTTGAAGGTTGTGCGTCAGGCCTGGCAAGTCGGTACGTAAAAATCTACTGCCAGTCATTAGCGGACCGGAGTTCCGCTGTGGCGACCCCTAACCGGGAAAAGCCGAAAGATACAACAACAAGTTAGGCTTCTTTTCTCCCTACAAAATGGTTCCAGAAACATGCTTGTAGTTTTTAAAACTTTTATTTCCTTGCTTTGGAGTCAAAGAAAGGGAAACCCCGCCTACTTTTCTTTTTAATCTCAACTTCTCACATACTTTGCAGAGAAATTCATCTCCACCTGTGTGACATATCATAGACACAGTTAAATCTGTAGTTTACCCTGTCAGGTACTGCTGTCATTCTTAGATGGGTAATTAATCCTGTTAATGTCAGGAACATAGCAGCTGATATAAAAAAAGACAAAAAGCTGTGGAATTGTTTCCACTGTTTTTATTGCAGAGGGGAGGAGAACTTAGCACTTCCTTTTCATAGCAAAAATAAGCAATTACATCAGTCAGGGGTTTAAAGGCAATTATCAACTCTTCGGACAAATTTACATAAGCAGCGCACAGTATTGAAATTCTAAGCTTTAAATGTTATTTATAATAGTTTGTGTTAAGATAACTTGAGTAACAGCAAAGATTTCTGTGACATTTAGAGAATAGCCAATAAATATTTTTTTCTTGTAAAGTGTAAATGCATTTACCATTTCAAGCCCCCCCCACCACACACACACACACACACACACACACACACACACACACACACACACACACACACACACACACACACACACACACACAGGTCAGAAATGCAGAAGGAGAGTCAGGTGGCAACCCTATCAACTAGGTGCACTGATACTGTTCATAAAAAGGTATTTTTTGCTTTGTGTGACATCCTTTCAGAGGGGGATGCATATCTGGTACATGCAGATCCATTTTAAGAGATTCCCACTGGCTTTGAGTCAGTCCTTGCATTGTCAGAGAGCAACCATAATATACAGCTGAATTTACTTTAGTATACATTTACTATGTGCCCTATCATTAAGAACACCAAGAAAATGAAATCAGAAGAACTTAACTGTGGTTAAATACACACAGACACACACACGCTTTTGTACATGTACTTTGTATACATACACATATACAGAAACACACACTATTGTGTGTGTGTGTGTGTGTGTGTGTGTGCAATATGTGTGCATACAATGAATTATTTATAATAAACATCATAGCATAGTTAAGCATTATTAATGTATACATTCCAATAAATGTTGTTCAATGATTTACTTGGTCACTGTCACACATTGGCTATGTGATCCACATACAATATTGGTCAATGCCTTTCTGTCAGCATTTTTTATTTGTATTGATAAGTGCATTTAATAATTATTATTATCTTTGCCAGTGTAGCTTATGTTGTGGCTGAAAAGGTTCCTGGGTCCAGTTCACTTTCCTGGTTACCAAATTATAAATAAATATGAAACAGAAAAAAAAAGAGGGGGAATATGACAGAAATAATTGAGGAACTAGTAAAGCACATTTGAAGTCTGCATCATTCATGAGAGAGAAAATCCTCCCACTGAAGGCATTGGGAAGTAGCAGACAGACTAAATTTAGAGTCCTACTACTTGTCATTTGTAAATGTATAGGAAGGATTATTTACTGCAGTGAGAGTTTTCAAACCTCAGCTTGAGAGTATGGGGGAGGGTTTATCAAGTTTGTTAGGACTACAAAATACTCCTCTTACAAACAACTGTTTTTATCTGCTTTCTTTTGCTGCAGGTAGCTGACAGCTATTTATAGCATAGAACAAGCTCTGGCATACAGATAAATGAGGCTCAAGTCAGGTAAACAGAGAAGCAGCTCTTTTACCGAAGGTGTGTTTAGATGAGAGTGCTTCACAGTCCTGCCATTATACTTTAATTGCATGAGAAAACAGCACCACTTCCTTATGTCTGGCATGAGTCATATAAAGAAGATGTGAAATGTATTCTGAGAAGAAGGAAGGAAAGCAAGAAAATAAGATCACATTACCAGGCCAGGCCCCATCATCCGCCATTTTGAGAGAAACACATTAAAATTATAAAAGAAGCACTTGGAGTGATTATGAGGCATTAAAATAGCTCAAAAATAAAGATACAATGAAAAAAATATGTTTTTTGAGTTCTAGGGTGGAGTTTTCATCAACTCTCACTCGCCCACAAACTAGTAAACCATCTCATCCCTCCAGAATCTACTCCAACCCTATCACACCACCAGACCACTAAGATCCAGCAACAAAAATCACTTGCAGATCACTAAAGCCAATAACTCTGCTGGTGAAGCACTATTCTCTAGCGCCATAGCCAAATTATGGAACTCCCTCCAACCCACAATTATCTCCATACCATCTTGCACTCACTTCAAAACTTTACTAAAAGCACACCTAAAAACATGCTGGCTATGCCCTTGCAACTCCCACTCTAATATCACCCACCCCCATCCAACCACTACCTTTCTTTCCACCCCACTAACTACCTTGATTATAGCAAGCTCGGATGCTGATAAGCCTAGTACTTATTGTACAGCAGGAACTTCTTATTGTAACAATTGTTAATGTCTGTTATGTACTTCGCAGATAAAGGTTCTAGTTGTCTACTGATGTACTATGTTCTTCATCTGTAACTATGTTTGTAATTAATTGCTATGTTAATCAAATTGTTAATCGCTATGTAAATCCAATGTAACTACTGTCTGTTTATTTTAACTGTGGCTCTTTTCTCCCCGGGCCTCCGCTGAAAATGGACTTACGTCCAGTCAGACACTCCCGGTCAACAAATGTAAATAAATAAATAAATAAAATAAATATATACATATATACATATAAATATACACACACACACACACACACATATATATATATATATATATATATATATATATATATATATATATGCATATATGTACATATATATATATATATATATATATATATATATATATATATATATATATATATATATATATATATATATATATATATATATATATATATATATATGTATGGGTTGGGAGGGTGGCCTAATGGTTAAGGTGTTTGCCTTACAAACACAAGGTGCAGGGTTTGAGTCTCACAAGGGATAATTGGCTAGGCTTAAAATGGCTCGCAAGGGCAGTTAGATTAGTACTAATCTATGAACCTATGAACCTATATATATACATATATTTATATATATATATATATATATATATATATATATATACACACAGAGGTCAATTCCTCGTTGGTCACATCCGACCACAAGCTAATCACCATAGAAATCCACATCCTGCCCCCACCCCCCATTAGGGAAAACAGCATAAAAATTACTCCAAAGCCAACCTCACACTTCTTAAGACAGAAGTGGCAAACTTCACAACACCCATCCAGATGGACAATAGAGGTACGACTGCTGAATCCTACACAAATGCACTTTATAAGCACTTGCACGAGTGCTATCCCTAACAGAACCAAGATTCTATCCTCCAAAAAGAGGAAGCCAGTCTGCTGGTCCCCTGACATAAAAAACTCTACAACAGAAGAAAGAAAATGCTGCAAAGAAGAGTAAAATCCCATGACTGGAGGAACTCCCTGGTCAGCCTCAGTAAGAAGCTGAGATCACTCATAAAATCCTCCTAAGCTAGTTACAAAAACAGAATCACCACTGTTTCTAAAGACAACCACAAAGCATTCTATAGCAAAGTCAAAAACCTCAATGGCAACATTCAGATCTGCTCTGAGTTGCGGCACAATGGCACTAAATATACAAAACCAACTGATATTACCAACATCCTGGCAGATATGTTCAGTGCTAACTTTACCCCCCTTTCACCCCTAAAGGGCCCATCTCTATAATGGAAGAATGAAAAGTTCATGTAATCACGGCTGCACAGGTAAAAAGCACATTCTCCAAAGCCAACACAGAAGGTCTTTGGCTAGTGAAGTTTGCAGATGACTGCAAACTAGGAGCCATAATTGAATCTCCTAATGATGTGGACATCCTACAAAAGGGCCTCACTGAGACAGATGCCTGGTGTCAAAGCCAAGGCCTCAAGCTCAATGCCAAAAAGTGCATTGTCATCCCTGTTGGTAAAAACTCTGTACCCATGAACTACACATAGGCAGTAGTCTACTTAACACAGAAAGTGATACCAGACCTTGGGACACAGGAGGACAGTAGTCTCTCCTTTGATAATCACATCGCAACAGTAGTCAGGAAATCCTTCTACGTGGCACACCTCATCACAAAAGGTTTCTCATGCAGAAAAAAAGAGGTCATTGTTCCCCTCTACTCATCACTCATTAGATCCATTATAGAGTACAACGCCCCTTTTGGTATGTACCTCACAAGATATCCACAACAACAGGAAAGGCCACAGAAATACCTCACAAAGAGGATTACTGGCCTCAAACAGATGCCCTAGACAGACCTTCTAAAAAAACTCCAGTTTTACTCCATTGCATATCGCCTACTCAGAGACAATCTCTGCTTAACATACAAAGCTATGTCAAACCCAGAAATGTTGGACATGCTCCACTTAAAGAAATCCCAATCCCTCAGAGCTACATTCTCTAGGGACCTAAATCTTGTCACCACAATAAACAGAACATGCTGGAGGAATAGATTCCTGTCCCTGAGACTTCCCATAATCTGGAACAAACTACCTATCTATATCAAACAAAGCTCCTCATTAGCACTCTTCAAGAAGAATCTTGATGATTGGATGGGAAATAGGAAATTCACCCCGGGGATCACTTCTGTGGCTCTGCTCAACAGGGGCACAGGAAAATAATTTTCTTGGGTGGTGAAAGCCAGTGTTCCTTTTTGGCTAGACTTATATGGGACCTAGGACCAATAGCCTAGTACCTACCTATGAACCTATGAACCTATATATATATATATATATATATATATATATATATATATATATATATATATATATATATATATATACACACACACACGTATATATATATATATATATATATATATATATATATATATATATACACACACACACACACACACACACACACACACACACACATATATATACACATATATATATATATATATATATATATATATATATATACACACACACACACACACACACACATATATATACACATATATATATATATGTATGCGTGTATAGATATATTATATATATATATAGATATATATATATATATATATATATATATATATATATATATATACATATACACACATATGGGTCTACTTTGTTTCATTGACAGGTCATTTCACTGAATTTCAATTCACCCTGTCCAAATCCTCGACTCTTCACTGCCATCCCCTTTTTGCTACTGTAGTGTGATCCTGGAGTTAGTATATATAGTTGGGGGGTTGGGGGCACAGCCCCCCACATTGGGGGGTGTGGGGTGCATAGCCCTCCACCTAGCTTGGTTTTATATTAGATTTCACCAAAAGCTTCAAAACAATACATTTTAAACCATAGACATGCATACTTACAACACCAGTGACTAACTCTTTCTAGAAGACAATATAAACCCAAACTAAGTGGGGGGCTATGCACCCCACATTCCCCGATGTGGCAGCCCCCCACATCCCCTGTAACTATATATACTAACTTCAGAATCGCGCTACAGTGGGGAAAAGGTCATATACATTATACTTGCCTTACAGTATTCTACACAGTGCCAGTACTTCACTTCAGTGAAATAAGATTCAGTGAAATTAGTTTTCAGCAATTTGAGCTTTCAGCGATTTGGTCAAGATGATTTGAAATTCAGTGAAATAAGCTTTCAATGAAACAAAGTAGACCCATAGATCAGAGTGTAGCTTGTATACACTATGTCTTTAAGAAGCATGCAAGGCTGTGCATGCATGTATATATTCCAGACACATGCAATCCCTAGTACCATTGTGAAGAAGCAGCCAATGTGTAAGCATGTTTGATCACAACAGTTAGTTTGTATATAAGTTACTTAGTCATAGTCAAATTAGCTTTACAGTAATGTGTTTGTATAAAATAAAGCTGCTTGAACAGAACACATGAAGACTCGTTTATTCGTGTACCAACACAAAAGCAACATGATGTCAGAACCGGGATGGAAAAGAACAAAACATTTGGAGTCATGAGATGTAAAAGTGATAGCGAAGGTAAAACTAAGAAAAACAGTGCAAACATAATCAGAAAAGCAACACAAATTATTTACTCAATGCAAAGAGGCAGGAAAAGGCATTACAATGGCATAAACTGCATTATCAGCCAAGTGGAAAGCTCAAAAAGTTTGTTAACTTAAGAAAATGTTTAAGATAAAAGTGTTTGATGAAGCAAATGTGTCCAAAGTACAAAACAAGCATGTTGAAGATAAAACAAGTATGTTAAAGAAAAAAATGAGCATGTTTGAGGCAGAAAGAGTATGTTTGAGGCATAACTGGGCATAACTGGGCATGTTTAAAGTAAAACGAGCATAAGGAAAGTATGTTGAGCATAAAAAAGAAAAGGGTCTAAACAAGCACAAAGAATAATAAATAAGTGAGAAAGAAAATGGGCACAGTAGAAAAAGTAAATATAAAGCAAGGTGACTACCATGTTAGGTAAAGTGCTGTGTTTGGGCCTAACTAGGACTTTGTTTGATATCAAAAAAGTAACAAGTCATTTGAAGTATCCTACAGTGTGTAAAAGTGCTTACAGTGTGTGCTTATTACTGTGCATGTATTTCAAGAGTTCACTGTGTGTAGAGTGCAACTATCTCGTATTATTCAATTGAAGCATGTTTTTTTGAAGAACATTTCTTGTGCTGGGTGTGGCTGTTCACAGAGTTCCACCATTACAGAGTGCTTCTTGTACTGTAAAGATTTGCCTGACAAGGTGCCACCATTTTGGGAACATTTCAGTGAACTGCATTTAGTCATTTACAAAGTGCATGTATCTCAGGAGACATTGAATTTGGGCAACCAGAATCTGATTGTTCACATTGTGCAATTGCTTAGAGGTTATTGTATTAAAGAAAGGTGTTTCTTATAAAAGATTGCAAGACTATTTCAGTGCTCGTGAATTGATAAGTTGCACTGCAAAGTTCTTGAATGTTTTTTAAAGTGATGACTTTAACAAGTGATAACGCATGACTGTTCCATGCCTACCTCTATTTATAAATTTCCAAGCAACTACTTTTGTAATTTTGCCTTTACCAATTCCAGTAGCTAATGATTCACCATTGTTGTTTTAATTTATCAAAGTTCATAAAGCATCGCAAAGTTCGAAAAAGTATTCCGTTAAGCTCCGTAAAGCAGTAAATAAGTTGAAAAGCTATTCCACTGAGTTTCGTAAAGCATTGAGAAAGCTAAAAAGTTATTTCACAAAGTAAAATATCTTTATTAAGATTTAAATATTAAAATTTACTTAAAAAAAAAAAGAGAGAACATTAATATTTTTATATTCAATGATAATCCTCTTTGTAATACTTTCAACATGTTATGTCTTGTGATATCAGGACTCCAAACGTTTTATAACTCTATTTGTATTCCTTTGTTTATAATTTGTCCACCTGATGTATTTTGTGTTGGCTATCCTACTACCATTGTTTTTTGAAGTGCTTATTATTTGGTACAAGTTTTTTGTCTTTTTTCTTTGATTGTGGAGCTTTTCTCCCCGGGCCTCTACTGAAAATGGACATGAATCCAGCTAGACTAGCCCGGTTAACAAAAGTAAAATAAAAATAAATAAATAAAATAAATAAAATAAAATAAAGCATCAAGAAACTTAAAAAGCTATTTCATAAAGCACAGTGAAGCTTTAAGAAATTTGCAAAGGTATTTCTCAAAGTGCAATAAAGCACTGAGAAGCCCGAGAGGTTTGATTCGCAAAGTCCAGTCAATTGAAAGCACTGTGTGGTTATTTATTCACATAATACTGATAAGCACAAAGAAAGTGCAGCTATAAAGCAGAAGAGCATTAGCCAAGTTGAGTGTTCATGCCAATTACTTATGCACATATGTGTGTGTGTGTGTGTGTATATATATATATATATATATATATATATATATAGATCTAAGACTAGTGAAAGAAAAGTTCAATAGTTCGAATCCACAATCACTGAACACACTTTAACGAAAGTGCTTTCACCAAAAAAGTGCTTTCGTTAAAGTGTGTTAAAAAAAAAAAAAACAATACATTTACTGTTATGCAGGGGGGGCAAGCCTCCCTGCACCCCCCATGTGGGGGGGCATTGCCCCCACCCCCCACTTTAATATTCTCACTCCAAGATTGCACTACACTGAGGAAAAGGGAATATTCCCTTATCCACACCATAGTATGATCTCCGACACAGTCATTCCCCCACGACTCCCTCTAGCTGCAGGCATACTTCCGCGAAAGTGCTTTTTTGGTAAAAAGCACTTTCGCAGAAGTATGCCTGGCCATTTGTGCTTCGGTCAAAAGTTCCTTCAGGGATCAGTTCCGATCCCATATATATATATATATATATATATATATATATATATATATATATATATATATATATATATATATGTGTGTGTGTGTGTGTGTGTGTGTGTGTGTGTGTGTGTGTGTGTATTTACAAGACTCTTCACTGATATGTATTAATATGGAAGAAGGATTTAGAAAACCACAACCGCTTGTGTTTGACCAGAATATTGCAAAGAACTGGATAATATTTGAACAGGACTACAATATTGTTATATAAGCAGCTTATGCAGATAGAGATGCATGCACAGGGGCATATATTTTGTTAAATCTAGTAGAATCTGAGGCTATAGAAAGACAGCAATCATTTGTATACGCACCAGCAGTGTATGAAGGTGAAGGTGCAGACCACCATATTGTTGTTCAGGCTGAATCCAGAGAAGACCCAGAGTGTTTAAAGTGTAAGTTCAGAGAAATGTGCAATCCCCAGATGAACATTACATTAGAGAAACAGTTGTTTTACAAAAGAAATCAGAAGCCAGGGGAAACATTAGCAGTTTAAATAACTGACTTGAGGAACAAGGCTAAAACATGTCGGTTTGATGACTTGAAAGATGAGCTGATAAAGGATAGACTTGTATGTGGTGGTATTAATAGTACTGCTGTAAGGAAGATTTTGCTTTGTGACAGTGATTTGACATTAAGTAAGGCAATAAAGATTTGTCAGATCAATGAGATGACAGAAAGGCTCACGAACATGCTAACAAATGACAAAAGCGTGGCTTCAGTAACCTCCAGATTGAATGTAGACAGTATGCAACACATGGCAAGTAGAAACAGACCTAAGCAAAGAGCAATTATAGGAATTCCGAAGAAGATGCTGAGTATTCCAGAAAGTTTCAGGAGAAGTGCAAGCTCTACCACCATCTCAGTTCCATATGAGCGTGGGTCAGCAAAGCCCAAGTCTAGCTTTATTGTTATCTGTCGAAACTGTGGTGCAAACTATGAGTCTAAAAGAAATACATTTTTAGCATATGGTCAGCAGTGCCATAAGTGTAAAAAATGAAACCACTTTCAAAAGTTTTGCAAATCAAGAAAGCCTCACACAGTTGCAAAGAAAGGTCATACAAGAAAACAAGTTGATCAAGTAGAGCGAAAAAGGTCAGATTTCTATGTAGATGGTGTATCAGTGCTGGGAGAAAGAGATGACACAGTAAACTTACTGACAAGGAATAAAGTGTGTTGCACAGTTCATATCAATGGGAAATCTACAGAGCTCAAAGTAGACACTGGATTAAAGTGCAATGTTATATCAGCAGATACATTTGCAAAAGTAAGAACCAATGAGCCACTTAATGTAACCAGCAGTGCAAGACTTGTTGCTTTGGAAGGTGAAGAGATTTAAATCGAAGGTTCAGTAATATCTGCATGTTATTTGGCTGAGAACTGTTACAACTTATTATTCTATGTAGACCAACAACAAATGCAATCTTTATTAGGTCTCAGAGATAGCTTTAGTTTGAATCTGCTTTTTTTTGCTAAAGAAATTCATCATGTGAGCGCAATTCCAAGTTCAAATTTTGCAAAAGACATTTTCTCAGAGTACGTTGATGTTTTTGATAACAAGTTGGGCAAGCTTACAGTTGTGTATTCTATGAAATTAGACCTCAAATTCACTTCAGTGTTCAGACTAGCAAGAAGAGTTCCAATAGCTATGCAAGTCAAAGCTTAGTTGGATAAAAAAAAAACAAAAAAACAGCTCAGTTGGAAGTTGGACAAGGTGGTGCAACAAGGTATGATTTGTCCAGTCACAGAACCAAATGAATGGGTGTCAGCCATGGTAGCCACTCATAAGACGGGCTCAGATGAAATCAGAATATGCATTGACCCTACAGATTTGAACAAAGCATTAAAGAGGCCATATCATCCAATGCACGCAGTAGAGGAAGTTGCAGCTCTGATACCAAATGCTACTGTATTTTCTGTTTTGTAGTTTGGTAAGGTTCTGTAAAGGGAATTGTAAAACTAAATGGTTGTTTATTTAGCTCTCTGTAAGTCATGTTATGCATTCTACATAGGGAAAATGGAAAGGTCTTTAAAAGAACGTATGTATGAACATCAATACGACATCAAAACAGGCAAAGTTACGAATGCTTTGTATAAGCATAGTTTAACGTGTCCTTTTTTAATGGTTACAGGTTTGGCATTATTGATTTAGTAAAAGAAAATAATTTTAGGGGAATGGGTAACTTTAAAACGTTTTTGCTTAATTTAGAGCTTAAATGGCAACTTAGGCTGAGGGCGAATATACCACCAGGTCTAAATGAGTACATAAGCATTAAATCTATTTTAATAGCTAGAGCTGAATGTGTTCGATAAACAACAGTATGTAACATATGTTTAATTTTATATAATGTTTTTAAATTTTAAATTGTTGTTTATTATACTGATATTTTTAAGTAGAAAGTAAGTTGTTTGCAATTTAATATGTAATATATATATTTTTCTTATTGAGAACAGATGTTTAGAATATCTCTTTAAAAATTCATTGGAAAGGTTCATTGGTGAATTGATTGGTAATTATTGTATTAGAAAACATGTATATAACTAAATTTTTGGCACCAGTGCTTTCATCTGAAGAAGTCTGTGTCTCAGATGAAAGTGCTCATTTATTTGCTTTTTAAGTTATTAAAAATCGACTGTTGCACTTTATTTGTGGTACAGGACTCCTGTTCGTTGTTTGATTTATGTAGATGGTGTATCAGTGCTGGGAGAAAGAGTTGACACAGTAAACTTACTGACAAGGAATAAAGTGTGTTGCACAGTTCATATCAATGGGAAATCTACAGAGCTCAAAGTAGACACTGGATTAAAGTGCAATGTTATATCAGCAGATACATTTGCAAAAGTAAGAACCAATGAGCCACTTAATGTAACCAGCAGTGCAAGACTTGTTGCTTTGGAAGGTGAAGAGATTTAAATCGAAGGTTCAGTAATATTTGCATGTTATTTGGCTGAGAACTGTTACAACTTATTATTCTATGTAGGCAATGACCAATGCAATCTTTATTAGGTCTCAGAGATAGCTTTAGTTTGAATCTGCTTTCTTTTGCTAAAGAAATTCATCATGTGAGCGCAGTTCCAAGTTCAAATTTTGCAAAAGACATTTTCTCAGAGTATGTTGATGTTTTTGATAACAAGTTGGGCAAGCTTACAGTTGTGTATTCTATGAAATTAGACCTCAAATTCACTTCAGTGTTCAGACTAGCAAGAAAAGTTCCAATAGCTATGCAAGTCAAAGCTTAGTTGGATAAAAAAAACAAAAAAAAAACAGCTCAGTTGGAAGTTGGACAAGGTGGTGCAGCAAAGTATGATTTGTCCAGTCACAGAACCAAATGAATGGGTGTCAGCCGTGGTAGCCACTCATAAGAAGGGCTCAGATGAAATCAGAATATGCATTGACCCTACAGATTTGAACAAAGCATTAAAGAGGCCATATCATCCAATGCACACAGTAGAGGAAGTTGCAGCTCTGATACCAAATGCTACTGCATTTTCTGTTTTGGATGCGAAGAGATCCTTTTCCAAGTGATGCTT